>NC_051287.1:18988030-19208030 GCF_015220745.1 Sebastes umbrosus
CCTGAATGCCCCGTGTTGACTCTAAAAATGCCATTCAAACATCCTCTTGCATGTGTGTGTGTGTGTGTGTGTGTGTGTGTGTGTCCCACCTTGCAGATCTTGTAGAGGGAGTCTTGTCCATCTCCTCCAGTGTCTTTGAAGTAGTCATGAGCTGGAAATGTCCTGTTAATGTCCCTGGTGATGGCGCTGTCCTGAGGGGACTCCTAATAATGAGACAAAAAGGACAAAGAGGTCGAGGTGAATGAGAAGACGTGAAGATGGTGTGACACAGAGAGGGAGATTCATCACTTAAGAATCCACAAACAGTTTTATTAGACTACTGGAATAAAAATCCCATAGAGGCCCAGCAGTGGCCAGTGTTCCTCAGTGTGTGGTGCCAACACACTGCTGAGAATTTACAGTGTGGGTCAAGATGAATTACTGGTGGCACAGAATGTTCTCTCTTCTACAGTACAGACTGTACAACTCTCCTCTTTTTATGTCCATTTTAATTCGAATTGTAATCAATTTAGAACTTGACAAGTAATTCTTATGTTGCCAAAGGTTAGATACGCTGACATTAGTTACTAAAAATAATAACTCAGCTCTGACCAACCGTTAAAAATAACATTAAAGGGAAACTGACAAAACACAGATACTGTTACGCAAACACAGAGAGATTCTTTGAAAGAAATAACATTGGGATAAAAAAGTTAGGTTCATTGCTTCTGTGGCACCACTCTGAACTGTAAGAGAAAATCAACAAGACCTTTTGTCTGGAGAGCAGAATGGATGTAAAACTAGAACAAAGAGCAGGAGATGTGTGGAGGTGTGAATAAAAATGCATGCAGCAGAAAATAAATTCTAAACAGGAAAAGAGCTATCGGCGCCATAACACGAGGGACTGAGGGTGTTGTTCTGTGAACATGTGTACTTATTTCCGTTATAATTGATATGATCTTATTTGTTTGTTTATTCTTGCGTGAGTCACCATGGCGGGGTGCCTCCACAGATGGTGCGCGCACTACAAGCACGCACAAAGGCATTTTTTGCTCATTGCGTTATTCGTTGCAGTATTTTTCCGAAACGCCAGAGGCCATACAAACTAAATATTCTGTAAAAAACCAAGAAGTCAAGGAGTGTTACCGGCAAAACACCATAAACTCCTCAATGCCGGGAAGGAATTGTAATTAACTGTAATCTCATATTTCATGTTCATGGTCATACTTAATCGCCTTTATACAATCCCTGTAAAGAAAGGAGTCAAGTATTAAATGTATTATAATGAAACGAAGGTTGTACGGTTTAACATCCTGTAAACAATTTGATTTGCCTGGCAAACTATTCACTCACACTATTTACTTTCTATGATCTCCTGCTTTTAAAGCATTTAAAAAACGAATTAGCCATCTTTCTAATTAACTATTAATATCTTATTGTGGCAGTCATGTCTGAAAAGCCTAGTTACAAAAATTCAGAGGTACATGACCGAGTGCTGCGACAACTTTGCGGAGTCTTCATGCTTTACGCACAATACATGAGTAGTATAAACCCGGCTTTAGAGTCTAGAACTATGCTACGTGATGCTAAGCAGGTATAATGTTTACCATGTTCACCGTCTTAGTTTAGTTAGCTTATTATCAGTAAACACAAAGTACAGGATGATGAGTATGTCATTAGCTTTGCGGGTATGTGGTCATAAACTAATGTACTGGAAAAATAACATTTTGGCCTGATAATGGCTAAAAGAAAAAAGTCATGATCATCAAAAAGATTACCATTCATTCTGAAAGGGAGATTATTGTTTGTAACAAATTACAAGGTAATCCACTAGGGGTGTCGGGGGAAAAAATAGTTAAAGCATAGTATTGTGATATTTTGCCTGGAAATTTTGTGTCGATACACGGACATCAAGTATTGATTTTTTATTATATAAACTATTAACCTCTTAACAATCTGACTGCCCACCAGATACTGCCATCTTACGAAACTAGAAAACCTAAGGAATCAATTGGTGCCAACCATGTTATGTTAGTTTGTCGGGAAGAACGCTCCAAAGTTACACTAAATTTTGGCGAGGAAAAACTGGCATGGCCATCTTCAAAGGGGTCCCTTGACCTCTGACCTCAAGATATGTGAATGAAAACTATGAGAAAACTTTATCTTATTAGATAAAACAGATGTTGAAAAAACTTCAGAATTTGCAGTTAAAAAAAAGGCAATTAATTGCAACATATCTTATCGCAATACTCTGCAAATCGCAAAATGTTTAAAATCGCAATAAGATTGTATCGTGACTTGAGTATCATGATAATCTCATATCGTGGAGCCTGTGGTGATTCCCACCCTTATAATCCACCCAGTAGTTGTTGAGATATTTCAGTGTGGACCAAAGCGATGGACCGACAAATCGGCACAGACCACATTGACATCAATAGAGCTAAACCACAAGGTCAGAAGAAACTGTTCAAGGTCAGGACAGGAGTAGACCGCAAGCACCGCAAGCCCAACTGCATACAGTGCACACACACAAGCGACATTCTTCTCTGGGATATCCCTCCACTGTGATGACAGAGCACAACACAGAGGAAACACACACACCCACACAAACACACACACACACAGATCAGTAACTACTCTACTAGCAAAGATTAATCACCCCTCATTTCATTATTGATGCTCAGTGTACTTGGAACAAACAGCCTCTGAATAAGTAATGTTACTCCAAGACACCCTGGCCATTAAATACACATTTAAAGATACAGTATCTGCAAACAGTATTTGGAGGTGAAGTCTGAAGTCTGGATTGCATGTTGGGTAATGTAATACAACAAAATGGGGCATTGATTTAACTTTGTAGGCAGAAATCCATTATGGCATTCCTTGTAGCCTGGTGCTGCGACCCTGCTTTCATGCCATAAGTGAATAATGAGACCGTCGGAAGGGTTTCCATTCAGTCAGCAGTACGTAACAATAATGCCTCACCGAGTTCATGTGAAATGAGCAAATTAATTTGATACTCCATTGATCCATGTAGGGAAATTTTCCACTACACACTGAGATGTCAGAAAGTACTCCTTGAGTTTGTCAGCATCCTGTGCCTTGCTCAGTGGCACTTTTGGACTGAAGCTTACCATCAATTCCTGCAGGGGCTTTAAATCATCCCTACTAAGAGAACCATCCTGCAACACCATGTATTTAGTGGATGTAAATTAAAGCAGAAATCCCTGATTTCTTTTTTTTTTTTATTTCTCTTGCTCTCTTTGTAGCTAATTCTACCGTCCTGGTCTCTCTGTTACCGTACCCATCAAGTCCCTCGCTCTTATTTTTCCAAGGTTTCTGTTCCAGCCTCCACAGAGGAAGAGAGTGAAACAAAAATAAAACGAGTATAAGAAGAAATGCAGGAAGAAAGGAATACTAAAACAAAGTGAACAAATGGGGATCAGAGACCAACAACAGGGGGCTATTTTATGAGTCAAGTCCACAACTTCCACCACACCCTGTAAGTCTGAGTTTGTGTGTGTGTTTGTGTGTGTGTTTGTCCTTGACTAGATGCTGAGGGAAGTTTGAGTAATGATGATTGTTAGAGTAATTTTGGTCAGAGTACAATCTGTTCCTCTGTTGTTATATGGTTGGTGTTTATGCGGTATTATAACGTTCAATAAAGCATGAACATATCCCATCCACTGATCTGAGATCAGTCATTGTTAATTAGATTTGCGGCTTCTCTTCGCATATATAATTGTAAACTGAACCAAGACATTTGAAGACATCACATTGGGCTCTGGGAAGTTGTGATTGGCATTTTTTCACTTTTTTTAGGGATGGGAAAACAAATCGATTCACCTATGGATCGCGATTTTTTTTTTTTTTTAAGATTTTGAAATCAATTTTTAATGCCAGAACCGATATATTTGCTTCATTTGAGTCTATGCGGAGGTAGAAGGAAGTTTCCGCTTTTATTGTTGTAGTCAGAGTAACGTGACGTCATGTCCGTTCCGTATCCGCAACCGAAACAAACTGCAGCTGTATCGTCCCAGCCCTACTATTTTTTTGACATTTCATAAACCAAACAATGAATCGATTAATCAAAAAAAATCATTGGCAAATTAAGGGCTTCACTATAAAGCACATCAGTGAAGTTCAACTGAAAAGGTGCACACAAGCACTCCAGAAATCTTCATCTTGAAATCAGTATTGATGCGTTTCAGAGCGCAGGGGTGGAGAGTTACCGCGTCCAGTGTGAAGGGCCCATTACACCAGGCTACAGTCTCTCAGTGAATGATAAGGATCCATGTTTATACAAGCACCACTTAGCCATACTTATCTGAAGTGCTGAGAGCATGTACAAAGACCTCTGACATAATGGCCAATTAGCTCCCCTTCTGTCTGTCTGTCGATTCAGTTAAAGCGAGGTTTGGAATGAGGGTAGCGTGAGAGGGGAGAGAAAACATATCCAGTGTCTCATGGCAGTGCACGAAAAAGTGTGAGAGCGAGTTCAAGCGATTAAGAGCGAGACGAAGAGAGGGAAGAGAGAGCTAATGCTAAGAATAGTGTATCTCTATGGAAATGTATAAAGAAGATAGTGAATAACATAAATATTACTGAAGCTTTAAGTGATATTTAAACACTTAATCCATGTACGTTTTCAAGGTGGCTATAGAGGGTGAACTGTGGCTGTGATCTGGTTAGATAGCATAAAGCCTGGAAGCAGGGGGAAAATGAACACTTTGTATCTCGTTTGTTTAATCTGTACACAAAGTGTTAAAAAAAAAAAAAAAAACGTCAAGGTGGGGTTTTACAGGGAGTTACATGCTGTATAAAAGGGAGTGATTTCTGGGAGTCTACACGGGTTCTCCAGCAGGAAGTCATTGAGCTCGGCTGATGTTTGCCAAGAACCATGTTGATAAGGGAGCTTTAGAGGTGCTGGTAAACATATTTTTGAAGTTGACAGAACCAGGCTAGTTACCCCCTACTTTCAACATAATCACTGCTGATCATTATTAATCATCATGTGTACAAGAAACTGAACAATTTGTTTCTCCAACATTGTCCTAACGCACAACTTGTTTAATGGCACACCGTAAAGGAATATGCCGTATAAGTTAAAGTTGAAAACTGTAATAAGAGTGTTCCTCGCACCATATGAGACTTTGCAAAAGGAGAGACAGTTTATGCTGAGCCACCAGATCTCTTTGTATAGTCAAAATCCATCAGTCCAATCCAAAAAGTTCCCTCTATTCTCCTTACAATCAACAGTAAACAAGGTGACACCACAAAAAAAAACACTGCAACAGCTACAGCTACTTTTTGTTAAACTGTCTTAACAAACGCTATGGATGTGTCAAAGCACTGTCTACTGTCAATGACAAGTAACTGCCAGAGTAGTACAATAGGGAAATCAAAGGGCACCTATACACTGAATGGAAGTCAAGGAACAAAACACGTTCTTTTAACAGATATCCAATAAAAACGCTTCACTGGGGGCAGTGGTACAGAATGTATGTGTGTGTGTGTGTTTGTGTGTGTGTTGTGTGTCTAAAGCTAGGAATAAAGTACCGGAGCAGGGCTTCCGTGGGAAGGCTGAGTAGCTAGCCCTCTATTGTTTATGTCCCTGATTTTCTCTGACTCAACACAATAGCTGACATGTCATTCTGTTATTCTTTCTCTGCTCCTAAAGGACCCTGCTGAGATGCCAAGAGAACACAGGGTGATATTTATCAAGCTCGATACAAAACCTCACTCCCCAGCCCAAACAACCCTGAGTGCTACACTTTGATTATATCGCTGGATTTAAAACTTAAATTACAGAAGGAATAGCGAATTTGACGGTAACTTTAATGCGTTGTAAATAATTAGTAGTAGAGCCCTGACAGATGCTTTCATCACTAGGGGTGTAAGAAAATATATAAAATATTGAGTATTGCATATTATGTTTTGTGATACTGTATCGATTCTCAAAAACACTATTGATTTTTCAATTAATAGCTTACATGCAAAGATTAACTCAGTCAATACTTTATTTTATAATGTTGGATGGTACAGGGACAGTGATAAATGAAAAAGGCAGATCCCACTGTTCTGATTGCAAAAAAAAGTTAACTTATATTGCTTACAGTATCGCAATATATTGAATCGTAACCCCTGTATCACGATACGTATCGTATCGCCAGATTCTTGCCAATACACAGCCCTGGTCATCATAAACAACTGCAATTCCTTTATTAATAAAGAATATACTACTTAGTTAAATTCAGTGTTTCCTTCAGTCTTTCCTTTATAATAATCTGTAATGCTCACATGCTCACGCTACCCATAGCGCTGTCTCCTCACCTTAGCGTCATCTATCATTAAATCTTAATGGTCTGTTTCATGCCCTACTTTTTGTGCCATTTGTGCACTGGTATGCTGCTTTAGCACGAGGAGGAGCAAGCAAAATATGTATCTGATCAAGACAGGGATGACATAGCGGAAGAAGCCATGTAAATTGTATTAACACCACACACTACATACGCTGCCAAAACTACAATGGTGTGCATTCTCTTATGGTATGACTTTCCAGTTGAGCTCCACTAACATTTCCCGCTGCAGCTTCACCAGCATGCAAATTCAGCAGACCAAACTGCTTGAACGAATATGGTGCTGCTACAGTTCATTTACAGCATGTAACATTAACATAGCAACAATTTATTCTTATCTGTGACGATCTATGCCAAAGTGTTTGGCAAATCATGGAAAAGTCTGTGTGAATGCAATGCTATTATTTTTCTTATCAACTAAACCAGTTGGTGTTCAGCCAGCAGTATTTACCCAAGCCTTCCACTTCACTAAATATTAGGGCTGTCCTCAACCAAAGAAATTCTTAGTCAACTAACACATACGATTTTGTCAACTAATCTAGTAGTTGATTTAATCGACAAATCTGTAAAACTGAGTTTCTCCACAAAGAATCACACAAAAGCCACTTTATATCTTGTGATGAGCTCATAAGCTTCTTGGAAATAAGTCATTCAGCATGAAAAATGACTAATCTAATAAAGAAATCTTAGTCGACTAAGACTAAAACGACCAATTAGTCGACTTATCTATTAAGAGGGGACAGCCCTACTAAATATAACTGTGCAAAAGGGTCTGTTTTGTGATATTTGTCCAAAAGAAAAACAGTGTGTGTGTTACGTACTTCAGTAGTGATCACTTAATGGTATTTCACCTGCGGGAGGGTGGAGAAACTGACAATAAAAGAAATTGTGCCCACCATGCCTGTGTTCGTAGCAAAGTAATTAGCACAAGGAAGTTTGAATACATTGAGACAACATTACATTTATTTGCTATTTACAGATACACAACATGTACATCTTATAATACCATACAGGCTCGTCGCCTACAAAGCATCGTGTGATGAAAAATGTAACATTTTTCACACAGACTCACTTTCATGACAGCAAAATTAAACATGTTTGACCATTTGCATTATCCACACATTCTCCAACTATAAAAGCATACATCTTTACAAAAAACGTCATAACAAATACCCCTGACGTATGAAATATGACATGATTTTGTCATGATCTAATGCAGTAAATGGCTTAATTTTCTCCATCGGAAATTTACAAATGCCCCATTGTTGACTGTAAGCAATTTCCAGCGTTCATTGAGGACAAAAATAAACGCAGAGTGAAATTCCTGCATCCTTTGGGACGTTTCCAAAACCACGGTTTTGTTACAGTGGTCAAACTAGTCTTATTTGTGATAATAATCTGTTCCTCAGAACAGCTGGGTCATGAGACAGCTATTAGTGGGGGTTTGGTGTGGCCTATTTAGAGCTTTACAAAAACTAAAAGAAGAAAATCCAATGCAGATTAAAAGGCAGATAAGAAAATACCGTTGCGTGGGTATTCGTGTGTTAAAGTGCACTATAAGAGTGAAGCTGTACTGGGGTACGGTCTACTGTTAGATACAATAGCCAACCAGTATTCAGTTGGTGTAAAATACTTTTGTATTGTTTTTGTCTGAACTGAGAGAAAAATATGTTCAAGATAAAAAAAAAAAAAGTGCCTCAAAATGGATTTTATTGGTTATTTTGAATAAGGCCCCTATCACACTTATCAATGTCATGTGTTTTTTTTATCTGGATAAATTCAAAATATAGTTTCTACTATTTTATTTACATTGATCCACATAGACAGTATGCTACATATGCTTGTTCCCACGACAGATACACATCTGGGTAACCCCAGTTCTGAAAGTGGCGATGCACCTAAAGCTGTTTGCCAACCACATAAGATGCCAGAAGAGAAAGATGAAGAAGAAGCAGCAGCCGCCCTCTAATGATTCTGGATAACTTGTAAAGGGCTTAAAATGAAATAAAATGACGAGTGCATAATATAAGGACTCTGGAAACACAAGCTAGGAACCATTCAAACTTCCTTCTTTGCACCCTTTGCACATTTTATTTATACTTTCATATCTGAAAAACATTATCAGCAGATGTCTTTCCCATTATTACCTATCTATATACACTCATATATTACTCTCTCACAGCAGAAGGCTGCATTTAACCTACAAATGGCTTCATAAACCAGCCTTAGTGTCCATATTCCCTCTTGTTCCCTCTAATCCTGCCCAACATGGCACTGCACCCGGACACAGCCGCCACCACCAGAGTGTTGTTCCCTTGAGAACATGAGTCGATTGTTTTCCCACAGGAAAAAGGGGAATGTGTGTGTGTGTGAATGCTAACGCTGAATGTTTTGGCACAATAACTTTTCCCTAAATCTTACATATTTATGAGGAATTGTACCATTAACTGCTGTGGGAAAATATGACATTTTAGTGGTGGACTTCTTACCTCAAATTCACAGTAATCTATTTTTACCAACTGTAAAAGACACCTTAATAGAAGCTGTCCAAGTAAAATAAAATGCATCTTCATAAAGACAGAGCTTCATCATTTCGATACGTAAGCATGCTACTAAACCTACTTACGAGTTCCACAAGAGAAAAAGACAGAAACCAAGTAATTTTTACAAAAATAAATTTCTGTAGTTTGACCATCAGACATTCAATACGCCATTTCTGTACATGCTATTTTCTGTACACGTCATTTTTCTGAACAAAAGACGGCACAAATAGGAAAGATTACAATATTTGGCAATGCTTCCCAGATGTCAGCCAGAATATTTAAAGACAACATGTGAATCTACCACCATTGTACATCATACACTCACAAAATACAGTATACTGGAGGGAAAGTGATGTGCAGCTAATAAAGCAATGAAGATCTATTAGCACCCTTGCTAAAACACCGTAAACAGTCCAATTCAGCCAATGGTCGCTTAATCCTAACATACCTGCACACACACTCATACTCATTCACACACAAACAAATAAATTAAAATGCAAACAAAATGAACAGTTTTGAGTCACGTGTTTGCTCCTGGTTGTTTTCAGTTTTTACAGAAGAGAGGAACAATGATTGCAAATTATGAATTTTTTAACGAGTAGCTGAATTAACACATTTTTTTTAATGACTTCACACACCAACTGGGGCTCAGAGTGTGGAATCAAGGCTGGCTAATGTACATTTTCATTTAAATTTTTCCAGTCCGTGCCGTTCCCTCTAAAAACAGTCGCTTGTCTATAAACGAAGCCCTCCCTAAATGTAAGGAGAATACTTTCCCAGCAGTTCATTTGTATATCAAGGCAACAATAGATCACTATATACTGAGAAACAGTCATATTCATGCACACAAGGCATCACTGAGCCGACACAGTGCAGTGGCCCTACACAAAACGTTGTGTAAAACCCAATCGCATTTTACTAAATCTTCATATATTAGATAGAAAAAGAATATCTGTTGAACTTTCTTTGGTAGATTAGATAAAACATATAAAGTGAGATTATCTGCACCTAAATAAACTGTGAAATGAGTCTCCATGGTTCAAAATAGAGAGAATTTTTCACAATGTTTGAGTTCAGTGATGCTTGGATTCATTTCGGCTTATTATTGGTCTTGATAATGTTGTATTAGATATCAAGTTAAGAGTGAAAAGAACCCACAGAACTACACATGGGAACAAACAGACTGACTACAACACGTGCATGCACGTAGGCGCTCACATACACGCACACATGCAACTGAATTTCAGGAGAGTTGAAGGGGTCAGTCCCTCTTCATGGTGCTGCACAGAGGTTAGAGTTAAACCAGAGGTTAGTCGACTGGCAGCAGAGTTAATGGGCTATTTGTCTGTTCTGTTTACATTTAATGGTGATTTGATGTGTGTATGTGTGCACATGCACTAGTCCCCAAATACGGGCACAATAATGCAGTCACAATACAGTCAACAAATACGCCTGGAGTACTGCCCAGTTAATTTGTTAAGTGAAGCTTAGAAACATCTACAAAAACTGCACAGAACAGAGCAGTCAAATTAGTTCTTCATTGTTCTTTCTGTGCTAATGTGTGTGAAATATATCAACAATTATCATTCATGGCTAACTGTGGCGACTCTATTCAAATCTAGTCATCTGTTACATATGCAAAATGTCATTTGAAGAGGTCATCAGACAGTCAAAAGTAGATTTTCTTTAAAAAAAAAAAAAAAAGCCACTAAAGCATATATGCTATTTTGGTTATTGTTGTTTTGGAAATTTGTGACAATTTAGTTTTTGTTATTTTTTAGATTCTTACAATTGGTTTGTTTTCTTCTCTTTCCTTATCGTTTGATTTAAAATTATTTTTATTGTTTTTGTTTGAACCCCAGAAAGAGTAGCAACCGCTCTGCAGAAGCTAATGGGGATCCGAATAAGTAATGAAGAATAAATAATGAAGTACACCTCGGTTTCTAACAAGTGAATTATTTGCAAGAATATTTCCACAATCACATAGATAAGACTTTTCATCATTCCTCTCAGCCAATCCTGAAGACAAGGTGTCAGGATCACAGTTCAAGGGTCATTCATCTAAGAGCTTAATGTTTTTACCTTCAAACCAAAAAGTCAGCCCAAAGATGTACCAACAATCAGTGTAAAATAAGTGTGAAAATACATCCTTTCTTTGTCTTGCTTTGCCTTGGACACGGTTATGAAATAAGTTTAGTTACATAATCAAAACAGCAAGGGGGCAATGAAACTGACAAAGACTTGAAAAATGAATTGAAAGATAAATTCACTGAGAATAACATCAAAAGTTGATGAATAGATGTTTTGATGCTGACAAACCATAATCAGTTCAGTCAATGCAAACAAACTAGAAAATAACGTGTACTGGGTCTGGACCTACATCATTTCTTTTTGACTGACTAAGCTCAATCAATCAGTCAACAACAAGGGACACAACAAATACACAAACACACTGTTGCATCACCTTTAGTATTCAGATACTGAGTGGGCAAGAGCACGTGAAAAGATATTTAAAGAGCTTGCTATCGGCAGTTCACCTCAGCACCACATTACTGAAACACTGTTACTCTATTTGCATTCATTTCTTCTTCTTTTTTTGTATTCAACTGTGCTGATAATCTGGCAACAAAGGTTTCACAACATTTTTCTTGTAACGTTTTGATGTTTTGGCAAAATAAGTTAAGGATTCACTTCCCATTAAAAGATACAAATGTTGTTCAACCTCAAAAGAGTTCATTTCTCCAGAGATTTTCAGATTTTCTCCTCCTTTTCAACCAGTGAATATGCTCGGTTTCCTTGACCATTTTAAAACACCTTGCAGGGCTATTTAGCCCTTTTTTCTCCTTCAGTGATTTGCTCCCGACTCCCTTTTCTCTGTCTTTGCCAGCTGTGGAGTGTGCCGAGAGGACGCCTGTGTAACCTCCAAATGCGACAGAAACAGCAGCGGCGGATCAACGCCTCCTTCCATCTCTTTACAGCACATTTAAGCTTAAAAGAGGAGACGTTTTACAGCACATCAGGCATCTTTTAAAAAAAGGTTCAAATGCCAATTTGGCACAAGGGTTTCCTCTGTGTGTGTGCCCTACACATGACATGTTGTGCCAATTCCTATTTCCCCGTGACCGTATCCATACCCCGACCCTCCACATCCTTTTTCAACAGAACCAACAAAAGTCTTTTTGCTGTTGCTAACCCCAAAGCCACTGCCGCTGCGCTGTAAACAAAAGGAGCAGAGGCGTTTGAGGCCCTTCCTGAAGGCCGAGTTGGAGAGGCTGTATATGAGACAGTTACAGAAGCTGTTGCTGATGGCGAGCCATGTGGTGAGGAATGAGGCTGCGGGGTGGTGGTAAATCCCACCGCTCTCCAATAGAAAGTAGAGGATGTAGGGCAACCAGAGGATATAGAACACGCTGGTAATGCGGAACAGTACCATAGCGTATCGCTTGTCTGGGTATGTTGATGTGGGCTGCTGATATGGTGGTTGGGATTTTTGTGGTTGGGACAAGTGCTCTACTGCACTGTTGTCCTTGATTGCAGACCCCACTGTCAATCCTGGGCACTGCAGCTGTTGGGGTCGGTAACGCGCTCGGCGCTCGCTGATCTCCCGATTGTGCTGTCGGCAGATCTTGAAGATGTTGGCGTAGGTGAAGCAGACGGTGAGAGCAGCTGGGGCGTAGAGCATTGCAACGATGAAGGTTGTGAATTCTGGACGAGTCCTCCACTCAACCGCGCACCACTCCACCACGTCCCCGTGGTAGCCGGGTTTCCCCCACCCGAGAAAAGACGGGAGGAACACCAGAGCGGAGTACAACCATATTAGAACGATGCAGCATCGCACCCGGCAAGGCGTCACCAGGGACGCGTAAGTCAGAGGTCGCGTGATGGCGACGTAGCGGTCTACACTCACGCACGCTAACGACACCATTGACACTGATTTTAAAACGGACACCATGTACCCGAACACCTGGCAGGTGAGTTTGGGGTCGAGGCCCTGGAGGTGATGCAGGAGGTGCAAGGAGGGGAACAGGCAGCTGACCCCCACCAGCAGATCAGCGTACGCCATTGTCTGGATGAAAGCACTGGTGGTGTGCTGGCTAAGCAAGGGGGCACAGTGGAACACAAAAATCACCACCAGGTTACCGGAAATGATAAGAACAGTGAGGAGGCATATGATCGAGACTTCGAGGAGGCAGGTGGTGAAAATTTGGGAGTAGCCTATCTCAAGCAGGCAGAAGGGAGTAGATAAGTTTGACGGGTCAGCAGAGCTCTGGTTCAGTGGATCCAGGGAGGAATTCATCATCTTGGGCAGGAATACGTGTCTGAGGGGCCCCTCCAAGGGTACGATGAACCCACTATTTTGACAGGTATCTGGCTGCTTCTGAAAGTAGCTGTAGGCTCTCAGTCCAAACAAAAAGCTCCATGCTGCGGTTCCATGATGAGACTGCTGCCATCTGCCATTTCAAAATGCAGGAGGGATGGAAAGGACAGAGAAAGGTGAGAAGCCCCCTGGGTTTGTCCTCGGCGCAGGCAGTTGTGGTTTTACACCGAGATACAAAACCACCAGATTAACACACAAAAAAGCAACGTGTGTATTCCTTCTTTCTTTACTTCCCAGCTGAAGGCACGAAAAGGAAAAAAAAAAAGAGAATGAAATGTGACTTTGTTTAAAGGAATTCCAGTCCAATGTATGCTTGAAATGCCTCCGCTCCCTATAAAGTCAAAGATGTCTTCAACATCTGCTGCAGCTGCAGAAAGCTCAGACAGAAGCTCTCTCTCATCTGTCTATAGTCCACAGAGTCACAGCTTCCAGTAAGAAGACATCACTGTGTCATGTGCTGTGGACATGAAGGAAGAAATTGAAGTCTCCTTTTTATTCTGTCCTCCTGCTTCTCTTTCTTGTTTCTTCTTCTTGCTCTCTGCTTTACCCTCTTTTCACCACTCCTCCACGTCCGCTTGCTCTTGTCCCAGTTTGTCTGTCTGGTCCTTCGCAGTAAGATCACAGCGGACTGCCGTGAGCGGAGAGGATGAAAGAGGTGTGCGGGGTGACGGATATTTAAAACACGCGCACACGCATGCGAACGCACCTCAGCTGTTATTCCTATCCAGAGGAGCAGCAACTATGTCTGGACTGGAAATGAGGGAGGCAGGCATACCGATGCTGAGAGAACCCCCTGTGTTCATTTATCCTCCTTTGCTGTCTCTCTTTCTCTCTCTCAGTCTCTCTCTCTCTCTCTCTCTCTCTCTCTGCCTCTCTCTCTACAGAAACAGTGGCACCAAGGCCCCTCCCCTTCCCTGTGGCTCCAACCAATGATCAACTGTAAGGGCACGAGGCTTCCCTCCTTCCCCCACCCTCTCACTCCTCCCTGTTTGTTTTTTTTATGCCAGTGTTTCTCAAAATCACCCAAAAATTCAAACATGCTGTTTCACACTGCTAAAATTAGTAACATTCAGTACTAGGCCAGCTCTTTTGACTGTTAACTTGTCTGTAGTCTCTCACCTCATTCCCAAAAGCATTTTGAGCTGTAAAGAATGGACATTGTCTTTCTACCGTACAGAAAAAGTTATTGTATTTGTTTGCAGGGAAACAATAACTGCATTCCTGGGTGCAGTTTACAGGAAATATTTCTATTATTAATCTAAATGTAAACCAAGGACATACAGTATGTGCTTAATGCTGCACAAAGGTTAAATTGGCTCTTATGTGTGTCTGCTTCTGTAAATAAAAAGAACGGCAACACCCTGTATTATAAGTGACGTCATTCAACAGATAATCTTTAATGTCTTGTGAAAGAAAGAATCCAAAGTTAATTGTGCCACATTTTCTCTCCTTGTTTATTAAAGAAGCTATAACTGCATTTTTACTGGCTTTTTCAAGCTGGTACTCTGCTGCAAACTGCATAAAACTAATAACTATTACTAATTTTTTATATTTGTAATCTACTAATAATAAACAGCAGCAACATACAAGCCTAACGAGACTGCGAGACAGATTTCAATACATGAAAGCACAGCGCACCATAATTTAATTTACGCTGACAGCCTTTGTGTGATTAGCAGCTGATTCACTAACGCATCAAGTAATTATGCAATTAGTAACTGCGAGTGAAGGAGAGACTGAAAGGCGCAATTCAATGGTGGAAGTTTGGCAAGTTCAGATAAGAAATAGAAAATGTAGTGATGCTAAAATTAACATTTTCTACAGCCACTTTAAGCCTAACTGAGAAATGCATTGCTTTAAATCATGAGAAAGAGCTTCAAAGAAAAAGAACGAGATGAAATGACATAATTAGACGCGCATAAGATCGCTGATTGAAAAAAAAAAACACACCATTGCAAGATAAATATGCTATTGCCATAGTGCATTAGTCTAGTTCAAGGAGAATGAACTCACAACCTCAACGGCAAAGAGGGTTTATTATTAATACTGGAAAATTGTACATCTTACTTAAATAACATCAAATTCAAAAATAAGCGCACACACACAGTACAGTACTTAGTACACACAGTACTCTTGCCTTTTACAATGTACACCTTGTATAAAATTGGTACTTATATCATGTGTCATTATACAAATGACCTACTTTCTTCAAGGGTCTTTCCAGATATAAAAGTGTGTTTTTGTGTGTTTTTTCTGTTTAACTTTGTAACTTTATGAGTGCATGTGTCTTTGAAAGAGAGAGAGAGAGAGAGAGAGAGAGAGAGAGAGAGAGAGAGAGAGAGAGAGAGAGACTACAACTGTAAATCTACAGTACTAAGAAGGGTTCAATGTTAATCTTTTTTCTTTTTTTTTTTTTCTTCTTTTTTTTTTAAATCGACTTGCCCGGAGTCAATTTTTACTTGACCCTATACAAATTGTTTTATTTATTAGCAGTTATCAAATAACAACAAAGACTTAAGTTAATTGTCATGTTTAATCTTTATTTAGGTAAATTAATCTGGAGTTTCGCCCACATCATCTAACGCCACCCAACTAAACTCCTGTGATAATTGAAATGCTTGCTTGTGCTTCAGCGCATAAACTTTGTCTTTACCCACCTTCATTTTCTCACCAGTAGCCTATTGGTTCTGCACATGTGCAGCTCTCAATAGAGATAAGAAAGATGCAAGATGGCTCAGTCCTTAGCTACTTCCATCATCAGCTCCGGAAAAAACAATATGTTTTATTCTTCTACTTTTTTTTTTTTTACCACTTGCCTTATAGAGAGAGTTGTTAGATTTACTAGCCTGACGTGGCATTTTACTTGTTTTATAATTATTAAATAATGTTTATAATAAAGTAATTTGCGATACATTTTGAGGTAAATATTGGAGTAATTTGGCAGTAACTCCAAAGAAATTTCAAATATGTTACTTGCTAATTATCACCTAATTACCATGAAATTTGCGGACCTGTAAAATGAAGCGTTACCAAATATTCTTATGGTTGTACCAGAGCCAACATACTATATGTAAGCAAAATACAAGCAAGATCCAAATATTGTCAGATTAATATATACTTTGCATATCAAAGAATGTTCGCATTTGAACAGTAACTTTGTCCATGTATTTGTGCATGGTCTATTTGGCCTGAAAGCCCCTAAACAGATATGCAGCTGCTCCTGATTGTGTATGCATCAGCGGATGCTGTGCCTCCACTTAGCACGAGAGTTGCTTTGACACAGTCAGCTATACCCAAGTAGCATGACCTCACCAGACATCTTTTAATCTCCAACAATATTAACAGCCAGCTTTTTATTGCAGGTGCTCTAAAGGAATGAGTTGAACACTTTTTATTCAATTTTCTTAAAGAGGTTAGCTCTAGCAAGTCCCCTTCAGCCCTTCTGTAAAGAGCCTACTGTATCTCCGCAAGGAAAATTACCAACTGAGTTATTTTTAGATCCTATGATGTGCTGATTACATTTAACTCAGATTCTTGTACTAAAATTAGAAAAGATTTAGTGCTGCTACATCCTCATCCTAATGGCTTCCTGAAGACTGTGTCTCGTGCGGTGCAATTTGATGTAGCGTGATGGAGACGCAAACATACCCACACATACACACACACACACACCGGCGTGCACCTTTCTCCCCCGCGATCCAGACACACTCCCATGCTTTCACGCACCTCCTCTGCCCACCACACGAGGAGCTAAAAATAGATGACAGTACGACGAAAAGGGGTTGGAAGAAGAGGAGGATTAGGAGAAAAAGATGAGGAGGGGACTCAAAGGTAACACAGAGCTCATTAAAGGTGAGAGGAGGAAGAGGTGGAGGTGGTGAAAGACATACAATATTGCAAGAACAAATCAGAAGAGGGAGCGGTGAGAATTGAGGAAGAAGGAAGAGCGTGATGTACTGTCACGGTCACCTGGTTGAGCAGCTTGTGAACCAACGAAGGACAGGCGTCCCGTAGCTGACACAAATCTGGCAACAACACAACGCTCTTAAATGCCTGTAAAAGCATGTCTGAGTTTAAGGGAAAGAAAAAAGTTGAGGATTACATTTATGTGTTGTTATCATAGCTCTATATATAAAGATGGACAACATAACCGCTCCACAAAAGTGAAGCCAAAACATCTGGATCGCCCCCATCTTTATATACAGTCAATGGTTGTCATGTTGACATCATGATTGCGCTTTACTGACGTTGCTGTAGTTATTGTTAGGGTGGAAGACAATTAATGCTTCACCGGTGATTCATGGATTACCAGAAAATGTTCTCTATTTTTACTTATATAACACAAAATTAATAAGTCATCAAAAAATGGAACATATTGTCTGCTTGACAAGCTAAGCTAAACACTATTAAAAGAATGGGATAGTTAACTTGCAACTGCCATACTGGCTGACTTCCAGCTGATTATTATGAACACCCACAATCCACCACCACCCAGCTGGTGACTCATAATCCTGACAGCTCTGTTTTCATATAAATATAAAAATAAGCAGTCACACTGTGCCAACTTCTGTATCAGCATAATAGCAAAAACGTTAAAAGAACGGGTCAACTGATCTCCTAACTGAAGTTTTTATTCATCTTAGGAAATGCCTTGTAGGAATCGAAATGAAAAGAATCTCAAAGGAACTGGACAGCTAATACACTATGATTTATATCCCAGAATGAATGATGTTTATCTCTGCGGTCTCCACAGTGATGAGGCCAGAGCTAGCACATAAATACCGGAATCAGTCAAAGGTTGTGAGAGCTGTTAACACAGTCACAAAACATTATAATAATAAGATATACAATGTTCCAGTCTGTTCACAACTGCAAAAATGATTCTTTCTTCTGGTATTTTACTGTGTGTTAAAGTGGGAGACTGGCTTTAAGGAAGGATACAAAAAACATCTAAAAGTGTTTACATTTCAGCTGAAGTCAGAACAAGCAATGCACACATAAACCTATGGGACAGAGAGACAAGCAGTCACACAGAAAAAGAAAGAAGCAAACACGTCGGGCCGACAAGACAGCGGGACGGAATCGAGAAAGAGGCAAGCGGACAGTGTGACAAAAATAAAAACACAAATGAGCAGGCATACAGAGAGAGGCAGGAAGATACACAAGTTGACAGGAGCACAAACAGGTCTAGGTAGAAGTCAGAGAGAGTCAGAGTCAGGCGTACGCAAATACAAACGATTACATAGAGAGACAGATAGACAGAGAGGCAGGCATACAGGTCATTATGTGGGTCAGACAGAGACACGCAGATAGATATGGGCGCTTGTTTTTGCTCTACACAGGAGGCTGGCGCAGCAGGTTTGGGGACCGGTCCTGTGTTTACCTGATCACATTGTGTCTACACTACACATATTTCTAATATTCTGCCTCACTAATGTAGGTAAAAAAGCGGTTGAAACACCTTTGACTATCATGCAGTAATACGATATAACTCAACACCATCAACTAAACCACTGTTTAGCAGTCCAATCAAATGTGAAGGATTTTATTTAAATCCCTTTTGTAACTGTATATTGCTTCTACTGGGCAGTACTCACAGTACAGAAGCTAAAGATGCTCTAACTTCTGTTTCACTGAGACTTTAAGAATTTGCTACTGGGCCACGACAACATGATACTGATTATAAACTAAAGATAGTTATCAACACACAAGGTAGTCAGTCAATCATCACCCACTTAACTACTTGTGATGTGCTCCTATTAATGTTGCAACAAGCTCTCAAGTTCTGTTCAAATAAACAAACTTATTACTTCTGCCTTTTATTATTTTCCACCATCCCGCTCACCGTTGGTCCATCCACGACAACATTGCCAATATGAAAACAGTCTACGATGCAAAAAAGGTTTGGAACGTTTTTTTAACAGGATTATGTATACTATAATATCCATAAACTCTACAGCTTATAAAATGAAAAAAAAAAATGTAATTCATAGGCTACACTCTGTCAATTTATTTGAAGGTTGAGCAACACTTAACTGGTAGTAAGTTTATTACTGTTATGCTGTAATATGGTCACAATATTAATACTGCCCCTCGGCAAAATAACAAAGAGCTGCCTGCCATTATGTCACGTTATCTTTCGTAACCAATTATTTGTTTCCCAGACTTACTAACTCCGTGCGACTGGCATTCTACTCACTATAACTTATGCTTTGTTAATGCAAAATTAGACTGGTACTTCCGGTATTTACCACATATTGGGGAATTAATTAGGGCTCCGTAGGGAAAGTATCGGTTAAATGTTCATCAATGCCCTGCATTCAGATACATGGATGAACACCAAGTTCAGAGAGAGTGAGGGTACAAAAGAGGGCACTAGCTAGGACATGATGTACATACTGTACACAAAGAGGTACACACAAGCACAGGCTGAATACAGGAAGAACACAAAACAAATTAGGCGCTGGCACATGAGTATGGCATTTTAAAACAGGCGCTGAAAAGGGAAAGACGGAAATAGTACTTACATGAGAACATGAGCTTTAATTGGTACCAGTAACAATACCAGCATTAATGTGAATTCAATTCTTTCCTAATTAACACATATAATATTCGGCATATCGTTATGCAATACAGTTCAATACTCTTTTAGAGCTAATTTTATTAACAAAACGTGTGGTGTCTTAGTTCTCGTTTGATTTAAAGAAATTTACTCTGTGCACACCTCGTTGTGTTGAATAAGATTTATCATCTGTCTGTCCTTTAACTGCTCTTGGCTACCTTGCCCTGTCTTGCTCAAAGGAGACTAAATAAAACACGCAAATTGTCTGTCAGAGTCAGATAAAGCTGCGCGGGTTCTCCACACTTTTCTCGGTGTGTTTGTTGGCTGACGTACAAACCTGGAATGCTTTAGTGCTTCTGCAATAAATTCCTATCCAACTTTCTGTCCAATGGCTATCAATGCAATGGCATTGTGATCCATTGTTATTGTTGTCTGAGTGAAAGTTGAGATTCCATTCATACCGTTCATGTTAACAGAAAACAGCATGGCTCCCACGTTATTTTTGGTGTAAAACTTCTATTTGAGTTTAATCCTCTTTTTTTAAACTTTTAGTATCCACATTTTTCCAACATCTCATGCCAGAGATGTGGGGCGAAATAAAGAGCAGGCAGAGATAGGAAAAGAGCAAAAGAGACAGGGAGGGAGGGTGAGGAAAATGAGAGTGGGAGAGGAGAGCAGAGGGGAGGAAAGGGCAAGACCAACATCTTGTCACCACCTGGGACCCAGCTTGCTGCCTGGGGATGTTGCCTTTACATAAGAACAGTGGACAGAACTGCAGCCGAGAGAAAAATTACATAGACTAACACACTGTTCTCAGCGCGCAGGGGGGGGCTAACCATCTACAGCAGTGTTAAGTCACCTCCGATTCTTTCACACACGGCCGCACAGACAGACCTACACATGCACTCCATGATTTTCCAACAAACTGAAAAGCTAGCTGTCATTACTGACCATATATCCAGACACATGTCTGCAGAAAAGAGGCACATAGGCAGAGGCAATAACAAAGCCAAGCAGCTATGACATGCTAATGTTAAAAAATACTCCCCATTGAAATCATCATATTTGAATATTAGAAATAAAGTATCTTTTCTGACTGTTGCAGTTGAAAAACACAGCCAACCTCATGAAATATGATTCCTTACTGTCAGAGGTTCATAAACAGGTAGTTGCATATACATTTACTTTTTTCGTCAACAACATTATTGAGTTATTATTAGAGCTGTCAAAGTTAACGTGATAATAACGCATTAACGCAAATTCGTTTTAACGCCACTAATTTCTTTAACGCATTAACAATTTTATCTTTTGGAGGTTGTAGCGGTTTCAGTTTTAACGCAAGAGTGACGATACTATTGGTACCAACCATGTCATACTAGCTTGTCGAGAAAAAGGTTAAATAACGCTCCAAATGCTAATTTTGGCGAGGAAAAACTGGTATGGTTATATTCAAAGGGGTCCCCTGACCTCTGACCTCACGATATGTAAATGAAAATGGGTTCTATGGGTACCCATGAGTCTCCCCTTTACAGACATGCCCTCTTTATGATAATCATATGCAGTTTGTCATAGTCAAGTCAGCACACTGACACACTGACCGCTGTTGTTGCCTGTTGGGCTTGAGTTTGCCATGTTATGATTTGAGCATATTTGTATGCTAAATGCAGTACCTGTGAGGGTTTCTGGACAATATTTGTCATTGTTTTGTGTTGTTAATTGATTTCCAATAATAAATATAGACACACATTTGCATAAAGCTAGCATATTTGTCTACTAAGGTGCATTCTGAACAGATCAAAACTGTGCCATTAATTTACGATTAATCACAATTAACTATGGAAAATCATGCGATTAAATATTTTAGTCGATTGACAGCCCTAGTTGTTACTGTATAAGAAGTTACGGATTAATAATTTTAATATTACGAAAGAGGACTGACTTTAAACTTAGAACTAAAAAAACTGTTTCACATGTGGACCTAATCCTCTTCTGTATAACAGAACCATGAACACACTGCAAAATTCTTAAGGGAAGAAACATGTATAACCCTTTCACTTGCATAACACCAAAAGTGATCAGCTGGCATGAGCTACAGGGCAGCAGTGGTTTGCATCACAAGTTTGAAGCACATGAGAGAGAAACTTATGCAACATGGCCATCACTGGCCCCTGAGGTGCACGTTTAAAGAGCTGCTGCTAAGGACAATAACGGCAACACATATGCTCTGGCCAACAACAAACAAGAAATTGAATCATTTTGAATTAAATGTGATTCAGTTAAAGAGATCAAATTTATAACCAAGTGTATAAACAGATAAAAAACAGGACAAAAAAAAAAATCACCAGAGGTGAATCTTGCTGATGCATCCTTAAATATGGGGGACTTGTGTATGAGTCATCTTGAAGGACAGCTTACACCACCAACATTAGGGGCTCATGGGACTTTAGTATGTCCTGGCCGTCTTAACAAAGGCAATACTTTTGTGTGGTCTTACCTTTGTAATAAGAGTGCGGTACTCTTCAACCTGGTGGTCATTGTTATGGCAGCCTGCCAGGAGCTGCCACACCTCCCCACGGAGAGCCTCGGGAATGCCACTCCGCACCAGAGCTGGTAGCTGCCTGGGACGCACTGATAAGTTCATATGCCTGAGAGAGGAGAGGAGCGGAGAGGAGTCAACCATGAAAGTTTATCAAAAGACATACTAATTTTATGTCATGAGCTCTTGCATCTGCAATCTTTCTGGCACACCTGCCTACGATATCTACCCGAAACAATGTTTTCATTGGCTTTACATTGTGTCCAAAAAGGACTATCATCATCTCTACAGATGGTCTGCTGGGCCAAGATCATGACAGTGAGGAGGAGTTATTATATCACTTAATACCACAAGTATAAGGGTTTACGAGCATAGCAGTCTTTAAAAAGTTCCAGTCTCACCTCCCACAAGGGATACAATCAATCAATGACAACTTAAATGTCAGCTTCAGAATGTACACTATGTGCTATTTTTGTACTTTATGTATCCCTGAAAACTCTTTCTCAAATTTATTTTCTCCAATAATTGTACGTTAGTTTTGCTTTATTTTTATACATGCACTATTTTTAGCAGGATGGGAAAACAATAGACAATAGAAGACAATAAGCCATTAGAAAATTACAGCAACAATACACAGAGGCAAATTTTAATAACTTCCTTCCTTCCTCATCTTCACATTTAAATGTGAAAGCTGTTGGCGAAACACAGAGTTTTTTACACTGTATGCAGCGTCAAAATTAACTCCGATATCTCCCAGCCCACGAGTGAGTGACCGAGACAGAATTAGAGAGGTGATTTTGGAGGCACAGCTGTATCAACCTAACAACTACCGCCTGACTGGAGCCGACAGAAAACCCCTGAATCCCTGATGATTCTCTCACTTCCCCCACCCCCTTTCTTAATTAATCCCTCTCTATTCTCTGAATTTGTTTAGTTTATTTGTTTCCGAGCGGTAAGGTTATGCAATATGTGGCATTTTCTGTTGAAACTAAGAGAGGGAACAAAAGTATACTGTGTACGTGTGTGTGCATGCATGTGTGCGTGCATGTGACGTAAGTAATGCCAGGCCTGGCCCTTAGGGGCATAAGATTGTAAAGGGCTTTCTGTGATTTGCCTCTCTTGTGCTCCCTGAGCGCTGCATCCCACAATGCCACAGCACACACAAGAACACCCGCACAAAGCCGAGTATTATGAGAGTCTTGTCTTATGATTATCTTCTTTAGTTAGGCGTTATCTTTAACAGAGTGAGAGTGAGACAATTACCTCTTTAAACATGCAATGTTTTAACACTCATGTCAACATTTGACATTGACAAGGGACATTACATACACCAAAATACAGTAAATAATGTAGAAAAGAAAATTAGATTTATTACGATAAACATGTATAAGATAAACCAAATAATCTATATATGTAGTATGTATTGTACAAATTCAACCAAATTACACTGTTCTCTTGAAAAACATACATGAGAACAGAGAGAAAGAAAGACCGAGGCATGCTATGCAGTGTGTGTTTGTGTGTGTTTGTGTGTGTGTGTGTGTGTGTGTGTGTGTGTGTGTGTGTGTGTGTGTGAAGCTTAACTAACAGCTAATTAAAGTCCGGGCAGCTTCAATTCAGTTCATCACAAGCTTTTGATTAAAAACAAATGCAGTAATGGAAGAGGGAAGCCATCTCAATAAGCTGCTTATCAAGAACTCCTGCCTGCTGCTCTTTCTTTCGCATACAGTACATCCGCTAAACCCCACACACAAAAATGACATATTTATGTGCGTGTGTGTGTAAGTGTGTATGTGCACATTCATCGCAGCAGCAGCAGCAGCAATAGAAGAGGAAGGACAAAGTTAACGAGGGAACAAAGCCTTACCACTTGGATAACAAGTCCCCCCAGGTCTCCAGGATCTTCTCTGCACACTCCTTGGAAACGTCACCTGACCCGCTGAGTAATGGCTCGTCATTATCTGGACACACACAGGAAGTACAAACACAAAGTGAGATCCATTATTGTCCTTTTTCTTCTTACTATGTTTAGATTTTCCCTTTAAATGAACTTAATTCGATACAATACACCAGAGCTCATGCATGTGAAATGAAAATGATTAAATAAATGGGAGGAATTAAGCTATACAGTAGATGTTTCCTCATTAACGCTTCAGAAGGCGACAATTCTTTTGTTTTTCTTTACAATTTTTTTCTTCTGAGAGAAAACTAGACTTCTGCACCTCCTCATGGCTCTGTTTACAGGCTTTAAAAAATCTAGCCCATGACGGAAGACTTTAATCAATCCCAGGTCATTTCAGAGACAGAGAGAGCGTTCCTATTGGCTGTACTGCGGCCATGTGAGCGGTATTTCCTCAACTGATCTCAATATGGCTGTCGGGTCACAAACTTTCTCATTTTACAGCTAAACAGTACACTACAAGATGTTTCTGAAAACATTTTGAACAACAGAATATTGATTCATATTTGATCAGCGCTTCCTAGTTTGACCGTTTGGTCGGAGTTCGTGAGTGATTGACTCATGGCTCTCATAGACAGCAGCTGGATGGCAGACTCCAGAGCAGCTCTGACTTCCTACGGTCTGTAAAATCTTGGAGATGCCATTGGGAGCACCGGAGGACACATGATGACACAGTGGCACATGTTTTTTTGTTCTAGATTACCGGTCTCATGCCATACTGTCAGGAAATACTGACTGTTTTATAAAAATATATATATATTTTTTTTTTTAAATCATATTTGCTCCAATCTCGCCTACTTCAGCTTTAAAGGAGATTGATGTTCAGTCACAAACTTTCTGCTTATTTGTGTTACCAAGATAGTTTCCCTCGTCCACTTAGAGACACTTTGTTTTAAGGTGTATAACAAATGTCACAGGCTCTTCACAGGATCGTCTGGTTTAATATTTTATGATGTTCTATACTGTATGTTGTGTGGTCTTCTGCATCTGAGCTGTGGTCATGATAATATTGAACTTGAACTGCAGCTTTCTAAATAAATTATTGTTGTTTCGATAGACGACATGCATATCTAGATGTGGAATTATATGATCGAAACAAATCGTTGGGTCTTTTATTTCAACTCTTCATGGTATCGGCTGAAAAGCTGCACTATCTTTATCTACTATGGCATCTAAATATTCACCATCAATGAACATGCAGCCCAAGGAGTGAGGTCAAACTGTACCAAAGGGCCAATAGACCAAAGACCAACACACAGACGGATATAAAAAGTACCTAGATTATGCTCTCTAATTGCTACCTCCCACATTCACACACAAATACAAAAACACACACATATACACACCACTGCTGGCTAAGTACTGTGTGAGGATACAGTACAAACAGTTCTGTAACACAGCATCTTATCTCCCACGGGATTCTGACTCCTGTTGACCGCAAGACTATATCTGGCACAGCCCACGGGTAGAGTTTTCATTTGTACATTGAGTCAGGATATAAATGTAAATGTTAAACGCTAAATATCTGAGCGCATGCAGCACAATTCAGCTGAGCTGTATGCTGGTCAGCCTTGTTAGATTTCTTGCTGCTGGGCAGTAATACTTTTATTATTGTGTTTAGGTCCGTGCTTCTGAACGAGGTCATTCCTGACCAAGGACACCACAATGGTTCAGCGTTTCAGAGTTAAACACTTATATTATCTTGCCAGTTAAGTGTCTGCTTTGAGGCTGTTTATGTGTCTGACATGATCAAGTACAACAAGTGGTTCAAAATGTTAAAACCATTTTCATATGGTTCTGCTAGTCAGGCTTTTTCTGTGGTTCAATGTGGTCATGTTTGCAAAGGATATTTTCATATGGCTCATATAAAGTAATTATACCCTTCGCTACGTCAGGAATTTGATTTTTAAGAACATATTTGCTATTTTTCTGTATTGTGTGCCTTTAATGAAATAAGAATCCCATAAGAGGAAAAAGTAAGACAGCATCCAATTACCTTCCTCTTCATCATCCTCAGGTGGGGAAGGGACCGTGGTACCAGTCCCGCTGGGCACGATGCCGGGACTGGCTGTGGTCTTCCGTTTCTCTCTCTCAGTCTCGCTTTCCAAACTCACCACCTCGTAAAGTGTGTCAGAGGCAGGACTCTTACGCTCCTTACGCTCCATCTGAAGAGAAAGGATTGGTTGATAAAACATCTATCACATATCTTTTTCAAATATTACTTAGCAAATTACAAAACTACAGTGTATTAATGAACATATTGCTTTGCATCATTGCAGATCACAGCTGACATCTTGTGCAATTCACAGAGACCATCACTTGAATTTATTTAATCACGGATGGAAAATCGTGCCGTGACTTGACATACCTGTCGTAGTTTAAGGTAGAAGGTCTCAGTGTAGTTACGCTTGCTGAAGGGCCAGAACAGCCTGTCATTTGGGGAGCAGACTCTGACCCTGGTCTCCAGCAGAAAACGGACAGGCTCCTCCACCTCTGTGATCACCAGGTCCACCGCTGTCGTCATGTACATGAACTTATCTGGAAAAACAAGAAACGGCTAAAATGTTATCCCCAGTGAGTGCTTCCACTTCCATTCACCATCTAACAAATACATATTCAAACCAAATCCTGCAACTGTGTGATTTATGAGAACACTGGAGTTTGACTTATTGTGTTTGAAGGTGGATTTGTTTTGTGTGATGTACGGTAGGCCTATTCAATTGGAAGCTTGTAATGACCTCAATCCAGCCCTTGGATCATTTATAAATATGGAAAAGTATTTTAAAAAAACAATAATAATGTATTCCAATAAGAGAGTTTATTCCTAATCAACAACATTACTGACGCTGTTACGGACTATCAAAAGCAATATTTTATATTTTATTTATATTCTATTTTATTTAAATAACCTGCTAACATTATACGTTTATGGGTGTTTACATTGTTTGATTATTAGAAGATCATCATTTTATCGGTAGGCTAATTAGCCCATTCATTAGTTATGTCTTCTTAAAAGGAGCCGTGTGTAGGTTTTAGTGGCATCTAGTGGTGAGGTTGCAGATTGCATCTAACTGAATACACTTCCGCTTACCCCTCCCTTCACAAGCGTGTCAGAGAAACTACGGTGGCCTTCAGTTAACATAAAAAACGCGGAACGTTATCTCTAGAGCCAGTGTTTGGTTTGTCCGTTCTGGGCTACTGTAGAAACATGGCGGTGCAACATGGCGGACAAGGAGAGGAGGACCTGCTCCCTATGTAGCTATGAAGGGCTCATTCTAAGCTAACAAAAACATACTTAATTTCAGGTGATTATACACTAATGAAAACATATTTATGAATATTTTATTCCATTTCTGCTAATAAATCCCCCTAAATCCTACACACTGTACCTTTAAGCACAAAAAACGTATTTAGTTAAAAAGTTTATCCCAAGCTGCTTAATCAAAGGGAGTCAAACTGAATAAAAAAATATGTTAAATGCAACATTGTGCTTATTAAAACGATAATCTACTAAGATTAAAAAAGGTGTTTTGTTTTCGTATTTAAATTCCTACCTTTGCAGATCAGACATAGGAAATGTAAATGTCTGTCCCCTATTCTAGCTTCTACCTTGCATGCAACCTGATTTTTAACAGTTTTAAAGAATAGTCTCTATACCTATTTAGTGTAGCTATAATTTTACAATAAATTGCTCCTTCACGAGTTGATTTGAGGATTTGTGCGACCAGCGGAAAGTGGTTTCCGCGCTTAGAAATGTGTCAAATATTAGTGTGAAAATATGTGTGAATAAACAACCAACTAGCTGATAAAATATAAACCAAGGAAATAATAACTGTTGAAAATCATTCTGTTTTATGTGAATTTTCGACAGATTGTTGGCTGTTACCTTTGGGTGTTTCCTCATTCACAGGCTGGAACTGAGGCGTGTTGGGGTTCCAACTTCCTGTGATGATGTAAGACTTCCCGTCGGAGCTTTTTCCCATTGACTCCTGAAGGGGCACAAGTTGGGAGGAAGTAAGCAAACACAACGCAAGCACACAATGATATGCACACACATGAAAACAGTCACCCACCAGATCTAGCAGGTGCATGTCGCTGTTCTTCACATTTTTCCCTGGGCTGAGCAGGAGACCGAAACACCTGGAAAGAAGACACACATGAATGCACATGACACACACAAACAAGCATGCACAAACACACACGCAAGAAAGAGAGAAAAGGGAAATGAATAGGATTACATAAGAAAAAAGGGAGAGAAAAAAAAAGAAAGAACGGAGCAAGAGCGGGAACAAAAACAATAAATCTCTATATCGAGTAAAACCAGTTATTAACTATCACAAGTTACCGCAAATAGCTTCCTGGACTGATCCTTTAACACAGACCAGAACATTGAGAATATTAAACACAGCCCTTCAATCTTCACCTTCTCTGGGTTCATCAAACAATAACAAACCACCGTGAAAGTGGAAGTCTGCGAAAAAGTGATGGAATGTTTACATTTCAGTAGATTTATCAACTGTGGAAAATGAGGCCTCGCATCAATCACCATCTTAAAACTGTGCCGGAACACTTAAAACCTGACGTGGTCCGACACGCGGATGTAAAGATGTTCGCCGGTTCAATTATAGCTGAGTGATTCCTTTCTTATGAATGTCTGGCCGTGTTTTAAGTAGAATGGAGGAACCTCGGTCAGTCTGACAGATACATGACTGATTCTTTCCTTAGATATTTCCCTTTTAGGATAATTCCAGAGTGACAAAAAAATGTAAGTTATATCCTCCATTCCCTTGGTTTTTTACATTAATCTAGATTATTTCCGCATGTTTTTGACATTGTTTAGAGATATATCTGTTGTCTTGATTGTTGTATTCCAGAATAAATCTTGTGAAAGTAGTGCTACATCTTAGTTAATGAGAAGAAACTTAACAAGACCCGGTCAAAACCGGGTATATGGCTGGACCATGTATGGACAGTTTGTGAATTTGTGGCTAAATTGTTACACAAATAGTCAGTGGTCATGTCTATAATCCAGGTAAATCCAGCTTGTCGTTTCAAACAGGATACAACATGGCGGCTTGCTCATAAACTTTCTGTTATTCCATCTAAACAATCCACCAAAATCTACTTCTGAAAACATTTTAAGCGAGAAACAAGCTATGCCATCTCGCTTCACTTTAGAACTAGATCGCCTAGTTTCACAGCTTGGTCCAAGTAGTCTCATCACTGACTGGATGTTATAACTTATCTGGATAATACATGAAACAAAAACAAAAACAACATTCAGCACTGTATAATAAACTAGTGCCTCGAAAAAATGCTACTCAGAAGCTATTCAGAAGATGTCTTGTGTGTTTGGTTTGTGTTTGTGCTTTATTTTACCTCTCAATAGCCAGTTCTTTATTGGAGGTCTGCTGGACATAGATGACAATTTTCTTGTCCATTCCTGCACGCAGCTTGAAGCTCTGCTTGTCCTTGTCTTTCGCTACAGCACTAAATATGTGAAAACAAGAAATATGAACCACATTTTAACAGCAAGAAGATCATCAATAGAAAAAGAAGAGATAAATGTGACAAAAGCATACTTAAATTACACAGTAAGACAGATTTACTACCTTGACATTAAAGACATTTTAGGTCATATTTGACTACAGGCTGTTGTTTATGTCTGGACTGGGAATAAAAACAATAATCCTGTTTCTACTTTTGATACAAACTGACACATACATTTCAAGCAACTGGTGTTTCTTCTGCTGGACAAATAGACCAATGAACTGTATCACTAATCAGTCAACCAGCCACTCTGACTGGAAAAAAAATTAGACCATGGCTCATATTCAGAATAGACCCATTTTTCATAATAAAAGCATGCATAAGAGCCATTTTCAAACATGCTCTGGCTCTGGTTCTTTTCCTGCTCTGAAAGCAGAGCAGGAAAAGAACCAGATTTGAGACAGGAAAGGTAATCAACATTCTCCAAACTTTCACAGAAATAAATTCCAGAGGAAACACTAAAGAAATCCTTAAGTACAGAGATTCCCGAGTTAAAAAAAAAAAAAATTAATCAATTTGAAATCTAATACAAACATTTAGAACCTGCCATGATTTCAGGCAGTGATCAGATCATAAAAAAACGTGTCTCTTTGTGAGTACAGACTTAATGTACCAGATAAAGGTTAGTCAACTATACTATCAGACTGAGTCATGGTTTTACACTGTAAATAGGTCCTCCGACTGCAGATAAACAGGCTTGTTTGCATCCTATTAAAAAGGAAAAAAATATTTTAATATATTCTACTTCTATTTTATTTTACAGATATTCTTCTATATAAACTTTCTATAGAGCATTCCTTCCATCTTATTTTATCTTAGTGCTTGCACACATTGCATGTGAGAGCTGTTTGCTTGGAAGTCAGCACACTAAAAATAATCAACTGAGAGCTAATGAGGAGGAAATATGTGCTGGCTAAAAATAACAAGAGGCATAAATTGTGTTTGTTTTGTTTTGTTTTCCAAATAAGCTGAGTATCTAGGGCTGATTGTGAACGCACGGACGTGACTCAGTAGTATGGGAGAACAAAATTTTAAAGGTCAGGGAAGATGGGTCGAAGGGAGCAAACACAGGAACTTTCTGTTGAAACGTGTGAAAAAGAGTTGTGATGGGAAATCTATGAGAGTGGTCAAGATATCAGTCTACTGTGAGACAGGAAATCAGAAATTTAACAATGATGATGTTTAAGGTTTCTATACATTTTCCACATTTTCAAAATGCCATACTTGATTTGACGATTAAAGCTAGTGATCAATACAGTTCTGATGACAGACTTAACAGTATGCCCACATCTACAGTACATTTATTCTTCTCCAGCACAAGCCACAATAGACTCAACAGAAAAAAAGTTCCATTATGTTTCCAGACTTCTGTGCAACTACAAAGTATTTCAAGACATGGAATTCATTTTTCACAAATTATATCATTCCATGTTCTGAATATTGGAATGAGTGAATGTATGTCTCACCTGAAAGTACCCTTGCCATCATCCTCCCTGATTTCCAGGCTGACAGTGAAGGTAAACAAGTCACTGTCAGGGGTGAGCGGAGCAGGCTGCTGAGATGACAGAACTGCCTTCTTAGCTGACCGCCGAAAAGCAGTGGCAAAGCTGTACAGTATCCTACTCACCTGCAGGGGGAAGGTAAACACATACAAAACACTTGAGAATAAACACAAAATTAAGCCACGATAATGGGGAGGCGGTTAATCATAACAATACAGATATACAATTCAATAATTTGTGTTTGAATAGGCATTTATGACCTCGATTCACAGAGAGTAGAAATCCCCACCCCCATCTGCTCTCTGTTGCATTAAAGGGATAGATTTTTTGAAGTGGGGTTGTATGAGGTACTTATCCATAGTCAGTGTATTACCTACTGTAGATGACAGTCAGCACGCCCCAAATTTGGAGAAACAGACAGGAGTACCAGCACAGAAGTAAAGCAATGTACTGCTGTGGACAGGGCCGGCAGCTAAACGTGTTTTAGCCACTAAAAAAATCAATAACAGTTTAAGTGTACGCTATATCTAGAATAAATAAAATAAATAAATAATAAAAAAGCCACTCTACACCTTTGCCAAACAGTCATTTTACCTCGCAGAACATTGTAGTTGCTGGTCTACCGTTGCCCTGATTTGCTTAGTTTGTTTGTGTTATTGTGTGGCTTTGGTGTTTGAAAGGGTTACTTCAGATTCACCAAAGTCACACAAGAACATTAACAAACTAACCGATTTGAGGCAGTGGTAGACCAGCAACTCCTATGTTCTGCAAGGTAAAATTACAGTTTTTGTTAATAGAGTCTGTCGGCTTTTAAGAGAGCATAGCTGGATATAACGGCTTCAGTTCCCCGTCGGATAAGGCTGTCTGATGGCAAGGTAAAACGGTGGAAATATTCTAACTATAGCGTACACTTAAACTGATATTGATTGTTTTAGGCGAGCCTTTTTCTTTTAGGTGGCTAAAATATGTTTTGCTGCCAGCCCCGTCCACAGCAGTACATTGCTTTGCTCCCGTCTGTTTCTCCAAATTACTATCACTGTAGGTAATACACTGACTATGGATAAGTACCTCATACAACACCACTTAAAAATATCCAAACCATCCTTTTTGAATCAAAAACACAGGCAACTCCGACAAGTTATTTAGCTGAATAAGCAGAAATCCAATAGAAAACATCCACTGAAGAGAAATGGTATCACACGGCAAAATATTGTAGTGTTTCTTTGGCCTTGGCACAAAGTTTAGCAGCTTTTGTATCTGACATGTCTTGCAGATCATAAAATGGAGTTTTCAAAGCCAAAACTATCAGCACCAGGCAAAATAATCACAGAGTCATTAGTATTGATTAAAACCTCTGCAGATCTGTTATGCCATTTTGCAATATGGGACACTAAAAAGCTTACCTAATGACCCACTACTCTACGGCCAGCAGATCCTCCAACCTATTAACCATTTTGAGTTGTAATCAACATACTGATTCCCATTTGCCTGTGTGGAGTGTGGAGGTTTTGTTCCTATTAACATTAAGCAGAGACAACTCAGTCCTCCCAGAGACTCCAGGTTTCTGCTAAACCTCCAACCCCAAAGAGGAGCAGGGTTGGTGTGTGGAAAACTGGGTGGTAATCATTTATTTACATTCACTAAATGTACTTTTCCACTCACAAGTCTTTAGATTTTTGAGCTTTGCTTTTAAGTTGTTTTATTTAATTTTGGATCATCACTATACAGACATGTGTGTGTGTGATGACAGAGTGCTCCCCCAACTAGGGGCCCACAGCACAGTGGTTTTGGATCATCTCTTATTCTGGTAAACAGCACAGCTTGGGGGTTAGTGACTGAGAGGTGGTTGTGGGGAAACTGCTGTTATGAATAAATAACAAGGCTCTTTTGCTTTTTTCAAGGCCAGAGTATAAAGCAGCTCCTAACCTCTCCTACAAAAAGCCTTTGTTATGTTCTCGGTACAGTAGAAGGATGTTAGGGCCTCGCAGGGGGTTTGTTTATTGAGAAACAACGGGGGGGCTGGATGCAAGAGATGGGGAATAAGTGGAGTTAGATGGGGGTCACCCCCTGTATGGATGAAATTATGACAAATAACACAAGAGAATTGTTGTTTTGTACTGTTCCAATCAACGCTAGAGTCAGAACTGACCAGTTTCGACTTTCTACAAATGGCCTTTTTATTCTTTGTGTGCAGTTTGAAGGAGTTCTATTAGGATTTGGACAGTTGTACTGCAAAAATATCAATCTGACAAGTAATTTAGGCTGATATTGGGTGCTTCCCATCCTGTCTTTGTAATGTGACAAGGAAATTACACTTTTTCACAAAAGTTGTCAAACTAATCTATTTCAATTGGAAACAAGGAGAGTTGTTTTATCACACTCACTTTTCAAGTGCTGCTGGAGTTTCATTCAAAGGGTCTGTTCCCTGCTCATTTTTGTACTTTTGTTGCAAACCAAGAAAACATTTTTAAAATCAAAACGGTATGGGAAACTGTTTTTACCCTCAAATTTCTTATGAAATGTAATTCAATACGGCATTTTGGAATCAGCCTTTATCTGACAACACTGTAGCCTTTAAAGATCTGGAACTTGTTAAGTATTGTGTTACAGGTACATTGTTTTTACTTCCCGTACAGGAAAGTCTTATTTTTTCCTACTTGGCAGCATGATCTTTATGTACGTACTGACATGAAGCTTTGAGACATTTTTATCTGATGTCACGGCAACAATCTGTATCCATTTATCACTGCCAAAGTTGTGCTTGTCTCCCTGAGTATGAACATGTGATTTATTTATGTAAGGAACCCAAATCATTTCAGTGAAACAAATCTACTGAAGCCGAACTGATTTTGAACAACATATACGTCTCTGGATGGGAACGGCAAGTTTATGGGCACAAAAGGAAAGCGTTGGGTATGAGAGTCACCAGGGCTCTACGTCACCATCAACATCATAAAAGTTTGAATTGTTAGAAACTGGCCTTGGGGCCTGACTAGGAGGTATGGCACAAAGGAGGCGGAGAAGGGCTAGGGAGGTGAATAGTTCAGCTCCAAAATCAACAAATCTGTTTAGAAAATGAAATTATACAGATTATCCAAAAAAAAAACACATGATTATAAAACCCAAAAGTCCTAAGACTTTGCCTCAAGTTTCTTATTTCTCTTTCCAAATATTCAGAAGTTTGAAATTCTGGGTAAAGAAGGCTTCAGATGCTCTTTACAATTTGATTAAATAATTCGGTCACTTCTGTTACAGCCCGGCTAAAAGCAAATGAGAAAGCTGAGGCAAATTGGGCAGTTTTAGTCCAGCTGTGATGGCTTGCCACAAGGTTACCTCAGTAGAGATCGGTGATGAAATCAATCAAGAAATACAGTGGTTTAAGAGGTCTTAGGAGTTTTTTACAGGGGACTTGAGGCTGATGTGAGGCGTATGACTAGGGCAGCTTTTTTCCGAAGAAGTAGGCAACGAATGGGCTGACTCACTCCAGTCTAATAGTGCAAATGAGAGGCCCAAATTAAAAAAAAAAAAAGCTGGAGGCCTTGTAGATTGGTTTGTTGCTGGGGGTTTGGAAGGAAGCGAAGGGCGGGTGCAAGAGGAAGACTGTGGGGAAGAAGACAGAGCCGAAGACAGAGATGTCCGGTTGCTAAGTAAAGAAGTGAATTACTACTGGGGATTATCTGTGTGTGGGTTTGTGTGAGTGTGTATAAGCATTAGTGTTGTAGCGTGAGCATGTGTGTTACGGATGGGTGTCTGATAGTGATGTGGGACTGATAAAGTAGCATCTGTCTGGGGGCTCTAAGTGACATTGAAGGAGAGTGCTTCCATGAGGGAGAAATCAGGTCACTGAACACTGCAGCGGCACTTTAACCCAGTTTCATGAGTCGACTCCCTATTCTCTTCCTTTATATTTCTGCTGAACCTCCCGTATATAAGCAATGACACTTCCTCTCCCATATAAGTTAGCTTGGGGGATTGTGTGTACTTTGTGTATGGTTTACATGTGCATTGCAGCGCAGCCTGCAGTGCATGACATAATCCCTTGTGGACCACTGACGAAGCTCCCTCACTGTTGCTGAACCCTGGGGAACCGGCCACAGGAAGATCAAGACTTTAAGACAAGGTCAAACAGAATACTGCTTTACAATATGAGTGTCTATGTACACATGTATATGTACGTGAGTGGAAGAGACAGAAAAAGTGTGGAGAAAAAAAGGGAGAACAGAGTGTCATGTGAAATGCAGGGTAGAGCATTTATAAGCAGAGCTTTTGCTCCCCCTTTGGTTCGCTATCTGAATAGCAGTAACATTGCTTGTTACTGTTTTTTTCTTTTGGCATGCGTGAGTTTGTGTTAAAGGATAGCTTCACAATTATTCAAGTCTGACTTAAAACAATAGCCAGGTGCCCATATGAACATTGATACAGGTTTTGCTTGCTGTAATCATTCCTCCTGTTCACACTGGCTACTACTAATGCGCCTCCAATGATAGACAAAATCCATAGTCCTCGTTTTGTGCATTAAAATGCATTTCAAAGTTTATCTGAAGCTGAAGCTTCCATTGAAAACACAGTGAGGTCTCTCAATGACTATTGTTTTAAGACTTCAAAATTTTGAACCTATCCATTAAATGTGTCTTCAGCAAACATAGACCCCTTTCACATCTGCCATTAAAATGTGTCTCGTATCCAGATAGGATATGATTTTTAACCTGATTACATTTACACCTGGTATTAATATGTATCTCCAGTGTCCACATTGAGATCTGATCGCTCTGTCTGAAAGGGAGGAAGGCTGCATGGGCTTGCAGCGGAGCACTGTCGGAGAGGCGGTGGGTAAAGGACAGACACATCTGCCTCAAAACGTCGCTGTTCAGGGGAGAGGGTCCGCAAACCTGACTTTGAGATACGTATACACTCGCACACACAGAGGGATGAGGAGAGACAGAGTGCAGACAGAGTGGTGGCGGCCGCGGTGATCTTTCTGCATGGAGCATTACTTATTTCTGCCTGCGTAGTTGTTGTGGACTGAAAACGCATTCACACTTCTGTTCAATGTGGTCACAATGCGTCCCTGACCACCTATGGAGGTGGTTTTGTCGATCGGATCACAATCCGTCCTCATTGCGTTTTGGGTGCATTTACACCTGTACTTTCATGTGGTCAAGCACTATCCAATTGCAATTCAATCACCCAAACGTATTTTAACGCCAGATGTAAAGGGGGTCAAAGTTACACATAAATTAAACAACAATCAATCGATTCCTCACCGCTTCTTGGATTTGGCAGCGGAACACATGGATCCTGAAGATCTCGGCGTTGTAGTGGCTCTCAGTGAAGGCAAAGCAGTCGCTCTCTGGTGTGCCATCATGGCCTCGCACACAGAACAGAATCTTGTAGATTGGGTAGTTGGCGATCTCTGTGCTGGCGTTGGGGTCCAGCAACCTGTTAAATATCAATAAAAAATGGTGCCGTTTGGTATCGTTGCTGAAAACGGGACGTAATTGTTTTTCTACAGTACCGCAGGTACCATCAGACTCAAGACTAATGGTGTCCTGTAGTCCTGGGAACGATAGCGAATGTCTTTTGGGTGCAGTAAACTCACTATCGATGCGTCCAGGGACCGCACCCCTTTCTCCCTGATAATGCTAAACTATGAACATCAAATCCATGTTGAAGTCAGCAGGACAAAAGCTAGTTAACGTTAGCTGTTAGCTCCGTGCAGGACTGTGGTGCTTACTGGCTGCTAACAGCTAACGTTAACTATCTCTCCTCCTGCCGATTTCAACATGGAGGAGCCGTTGATTTACATTATGATGCGGTGAATTATAACGTTATCATAATGTGTTCAAATGTAATCTTGTAAAATGTAGTTTTTGGTGAGAAACTTGAATAAATAGTTGTTTGAAGTAGATGTTTTCACAGCAATATAAAATAGATAATAGAGAGAGAATTATGAACCGTTTAACTTCATAACAAAAAAAACAGTATGCAAACGGTAACAAAGGAGTTTGTGTTGAAGTACATGGGATTTATTGTTTTACTTTTATTTTTTACCAAGGTATCAAATTGGTATCGAGAATCGTGGAATTTCCCTGGTATTGGTATGGACTACTACATTTCTGGTATTGTGACTTTCCTAACTGTATGTAAATATATGTATGATACAGTACACTCTAGAACTGGAACCAATAATCCATATGTTTCTCCTACCTGACAGTGCCTTCGGACACGCCTGGCACAGACAGTGTGACATCCAGGGGGAGTTGGCATTGCCCTCTGAGGATACTCATCATACGGAGGGCCTCCACCTCACTGCGGGGGGCGTTGACCGAGGCACACCCCAGATATGTCAGCTGGCTGAACACAACGCTGTCCTCGTCTGGGATGGGACTGCAGGGACTGCCCTCTGATGATGATTCGTCTGCTGCAATGGAGCAACGGATTGGGAGAGAGGTGGAAATAAGAGTAGAAGAGTGGAAAGGCAAAAGATTTGATTATTCTAAAACACCTATCATGATTTTATGGTTGTACATCAACATTATTGTCCTCATTTGAGATAAGCTGACTTGCCTTCTGCAAAGTAGAAATAAGGTGAAGTAGCCATGTAATAGTAGGATGGGAGATACGTGAGAAGATCAACAGTCGTATCATTCAGTGAAATTCATGCAACAAATGCATAGAGGAGAGGAAAATGGCAAAGGAGTCCTCTGATACAGATATAAAAAAAGAAGCAATGAGGGAAGTGGAAAGACCTTGAGTATACTCTATGGTTTTGAAAGCTGGGTGTTTCTGTGATATGACTCTGAATGGCTTAGAAACACTATATCTATAGCGCTGAAGATAAGAGCCATTGTGTGAGCTTCGACAGTCACAAGAAAAGAGGATAAGAAAAGTCCCATCGTGGCTCACCTCGATACGACCTCTCATTCAGCTCACTCTCCTGAGCCGTCTGAACGGGAAGCACCATCTCCAGCTTGGGTGGCGCAGCGCTCAGAGGGTCAGAGCCTGGCGGCACGGGTGACGCTGTGGTGGGAAGTGGGCCATGGTCGCCCCCGCCGAGGCTGTCCATTCCGGTTTCTGATCTGAGCCCAGTGTCGGCTACCGATGGGTCCATGAGGACATCCTCTAACTCCCTCTGGAGTTGCTGCTCACTTCCATTCCCCACAATCTGACACACACACAGACAGAGAGGAGTAGAGAAACACACACACAGACACAGAAACAGACATGAACCCAACCACACCAAGGAGCAGTAACAAAAGGAAGCATAAAAAGCAACACATTTAGTTTAAAAAACACAAATCAAAATCACTGTAGAAATCACCATAGCACATAATTTAGGATAATCTGTGTGGTTGCAGTGGGTGTGCCTTATAGTGATTTTGTAATTCATTTCAAGTGGTTGCAGTGTTTAAGGGGGAAAGATGCCTCGTTTCATGTTGGCGGTCAGAGATATATCTTCATTACATTTCATCCAATATTAGTGATTAGTAGGCATGTGAGTTTGAGTTGTGAAATACCTTTATCAACACATTAGAGGAGTCATGCTTATTCTACAGCTAACAAATAGCAATCAAAGATCAAGTTTAAGGCTGGACAAACCATGAGGTGCCACAAAAGGAGGTAAGGCCCCATTTTCCCTGCCTGCTATGGTTTAAGACTTAAGCTGCAGAGGGCACTGCTGTGCTGAGCAATACGGGATAGGAACAGACAATTTAGAATGGAGAATCTTATCTTTCAGCCTTTGTTATATATATGATTATTGCATGGTTGAATATTCTGTTGGACTCATGCAATTATCTATCTAGATCAGAATGGATACTACAGCTACAGTGTCTATGTCAATAGTCCTAGTGCCATATAGTGGAAAAAAAAGATTATCATTTGAAGACTGATAAAAGCAGCATCAAATGTAAGTCCACACATCTGACATAACTGCGTCACTATGCAACTGTGGTGGGCCTTCTGCTTTACAGGCAGTGGTAAAAGCCTGAGCAATTATAGTCCTATATGTTCACTACCATCATCCAAGTGTTAAATAGGCTGGCTAGGGCCATCACTCAACAGAGAGCACAAATAAATCACAGAAAGAATCACCACGGAATCACATCACAGAAAGAGGAGGATAATAGATAGATACAAGCAAGAAAGAGATACAGAGAGAGGAGAAAGCTAGCGAGAGAAGAGACTGACCTTAAAGCTGACCCCTTCCTCAGAAATCACCTGCATAACAAACAACAAGTTTAGACACACTGACTCCTCTCTGACCGGATGGGCTGACTGGGAGGGAAATGTGCACAAGAGTGTGTTGGCGGGAACCGATACATGATAATCTGGATGACCAAGTGTCAATGAATGGAGTGATTTCACCACTACATATTGAGAACGGTGGATGTGTGTAGGGAACTGCCTTTCAGCCACCGCTAGGCTGCACAAAAAATTATTGAAACCTCAACCCGGTTTCCATTAAAATAATTCTGATCCTTTAACAGACTTGTGTAATATGCACAATCCTATTCTCTCATCTCCAGGCACAGCAAATGCCTATCAGCTTATGCAACATCCACGCTCTGCTGGCGCCACCTTCTGGTATTTTTACAACATCAAGTCGACAATTCCTTTCACAGGAAATACAGGTACAGTACAGTAATGATATGAAGAAATGGACGCTGTATGAACATACAAGCCAGCTACTTAAGTAAATTCAATAAAAGGAAGTGTGATAACTAGTAAACGGAAATACTGTACATGAGGAGAGGAGAGGAGAGGAGAGGAGATTTGGGAAGAGGAGAGGAGATTTGGGAAGAGGAGAGGAGAGGAGAGGAGAGGAGAGGAGGAGAGGAGAGGAGTGGAGTAACCTGAACCCATTAGGGATACACACAGGATGGTGGCTGGCAGCTACATATCTTTCCTCAGAAAGTCTTCATTCTCTTTGTGGAGACACACCCTGGTCACAAAACACCATTACTTTCCCTGACAATGACTTCAAAGCACTCGCAGCTGCATCACCACACGGTTTGTAAACCAATATCTGCTGAGTGAGCACTAACTGAAGCACTGAACTGAACCGCAGAGGGCATACTGTATGTCAGACATACTGTGGTACGACAGCTCATGCTGTATACTGACAGAAGCAGCTCATTGACTGCGGGTGGGAGATGTTCTCAATTTCTGATGATGTGCAAGGACTTAAGGGCTTCCTTACTATAAGAAGCAAATGAAAACAGACAACCACATATAAAACACACAAATCTAAGACCAACTATGAGAAGAAGGTAGAGTGAGAATGTGGAAAAAGCAAAATCAAGAAATGGTTAGCCTTATGGTTAGAGTGTGAGACCGCATGTTTAAAAAAGATGGACGAGAGTTGTGATGAACACAACCTGTTAACAATGGAATATGTATGGACTGACACCCCCAACCTGCAATTCTAACAAGTTGATGACAAATAGGTAAAAAATTAAATGAAGTTTTCAAAAAATCATGCTGTGGGTCCTGAGATACACTCCTAAATCAGTTTTACATTTATTGGAAATTTTCTGGTACAGGATATTAATCCTCCACACCAGACTTTCCAACTACAACAAACAATACAACAAAATAATACCACAATATACTTGTTTAAAATAACAATAATTTCAAAAAAAAATATCACACAAGTTAGCGTTACTGTAATAAAAATCTCCTTTGTTGACCGGAATTGATCCAATCTATTTTTATTTATTTTTTTAAGTTACCTGAAGGAGCCTGCACTACATCCTGTCAAAGCTTGTTCCATGCTTTTACAGCACAAAGTGTGAAGTATTTTCTCTTTTCAGTGAAAAGACTGTTACAAAAAAAGAGTGTTGATATGACACCATTTCGCCCGCAGCACTCTCTGGCCTGTTATCCTCCTAGTACTTTGAAAATAACTATTGCTTTACACTAGCTGTCATTTTTCTTATGTAATCAGGACCAGATTGTGACTCAGTATTGAGCATACTCGTGATATTCACAGTAAGAAACAGCTTAGGAAAATATTTATGCCCTTGAGGTTGTTATCACAGTAAATGTCAACAGACTTTTATATCAACTCTCCCTTCTCTCCTTTGTACTTCGGTCCATACCTACACCCAACCATCCTTACCTTCAGTCCTGTCTTTTCGTCATCACTACCATTATTAGTGGAGGAGGGTGTCTCGTCCCCCAGCCGGGACACGAGGACAAAGTCCTCACTGTTGAGAGTGGACACTGAGTCCGAAGACACGCTAATCTTCCCCACCGAGCCCTTGTCATCCATGGCTGCCGCTGTTTAACTCAGCCACGCTGCTCATGAATGGAAGACGGGAGGAGAAAGTGGTGGGAGATGATGAGCAAAATCACCTAGGAAAAAAAAGAAAAAAATATATATAAAGAAAAGAAGCAGAAAACAGTCATGATGTGATGAAATCCATGAAAGGCATCTTTTACGGTAACTGGAAACTTGGCTACTTAGAAACTAACCCTCTCATAAAATGGTGAAATCATTTTTAATTCATTTTCACAGGTCTTTAAAACACCTTTAGGAAACTTTGAGGAAGCTTTAGAAAACCCAGAGAGAGGGAGTGTTAAGAGGAATTAGAGGCTGCATAAGAAAAGTAAGCAAAAAAGCTTGGTTCAAGTAGGGCTGCACAATTAATCGGATATTGATCGCGATCACAATTTTAACTTCCCACAATTAAATGAACATGCTTGTTCTAAAAAGCGTGCTCTGCTCATAGAATAATCTGCTGCATATGAAATAGAGCGCTTCCTAAACGAACAGCCAGCCACCAGGGGCGACCGAGATGATTTGGCTTCATTTTTGGGGAGTTGTCATGTCGCTGGGCTCGCATCCTGCAGCAGCAGCCTGTGAAAAAACTTTCCTGAATGTTGCGGCTGTAGTCCAGAGTAAAAAAGTAATATACTGTAGAGCAGACGGGCAAAATGAAAATGCACTGAATTTAGGTGAAGAAGAACCTTATTTTAAGTCTTATTTTGATGCAACGATTTGTTAATTAGTGTGTAGGGAATGTAGCACAACATGGAGGGGAAAGCAATCCTGTTTATTTATAGGAGAACTATTTTCGTCCCTAAAAATCAAGGAATAATTGTGATAAATAATTATGATCTCAATTTTTATCAAAATAATCGCGATTATCATTTTGGCCATAATCATGCAGCCCTAAGTTCAAGTGAACATGAAGAAGTAAGGACACGGGACAGATCAGAGGAAAAGAGGATCTGTGGGTCATCTGACGCAAATGTGTCTATGTCAGCAGAATAAAGAAGAGGTATTTGCAAAGTAGCTTGATGCAATGCAAAGTCATGGTGATGCAAGTGTCATTTTGAAAAAGAAACATGCATATGAAAGTGAGGAATAGGGAACAAGCAAGCTTACCACAAGCATCCATCTATTCCATGTCAGTATTACCCCTTATAAAGATTTGTGGTCCCCCACCAACACGTTAGACACCAGAAATATATTATGTAAACAAAGAATGATGCACTGAATGTGCTAATTGCGTTGCGTGCACTCCTCGCTGCATGGTTCTCCCGGCCTGCCGCCGTAACCACAAATAACCTAGATCCCGTGGGAAAAACGGCACATCATCTCGCTCTGCCTTTCACTCCAGCTCCCTCCATCAATCCATCAATGACATTTTAACATAGCGTCATATTTTGGCACAAGATAAACACATACAGTGAGCCATCAAATATGACATTGTGTAGCTAATCAAGAAAAGCTTGCAAAACTGACCTAAGCATAACAATTATATCTTTATTTGTGAGGACAGCTGATGACAGGAGAAAAGACTCGGAAAGAGGAAGTAAGGTGTGGAACAGGTATAGCAAAGCAAGCATTTTTAGTCTCTATTTGTGAGCTTAGGTAAAACAATAGGAGGTCAAATTAAGGTAAGAATTATTTTTCTAAGAAAAATAAGGTAAAGCTCTATCGTTAGGGCATGAGGTAACTCATGAAAAAAAGGGAGGCGCCATTGTTTGTAACACAGGAAGAAAGGCGCAACAGAAGGTTCTGGCAGAGATTCAACAAGAGACCATAACAAGCTATTTCTGGCCATTCTCCCCCCCGCCCTTTCATTCTCTCCCATCTCTCTCCCTTTCTCTCTTTTCTTCTTCATGCCCTCCTAATCTATTCCCCTACAATCTTCTATTTTCTCAGCCCTTATTGCTCTCAAACAAGGGCTGCCCTTGCATTCCTAAATTTTTTTTTTAAGGTTTTGCTTGCCGTTTCTTCCACTTTACTCTCCCGTCAAACCCCCACCCTTCCTATTCAAAGCAGGTCCAACAAGGAAAAAGTAATAGGAAATAAGGTCTACAGCGGAAAGGTCATAGCAGTTAATAAATGTGCATTACTTATGATAACATTGTTATACTGACCGGGAATATACCTCAATATAAGTAGCTGTCTCTGCGTGACTAGAAGGTTTTACAACATCTTGTGCTGATGTGAATGTTATTATGAGGCTACCAAACACAAACTGAGTAACGTAAACTGACAGCTTAGGCTTGTTCTCTTTATCCGTTCAAAGAAAACTGAGGAAATGAGAGACTGGTATTCATCCAAAAGTCCTGGGTGTTGTTTTTCACTTGTGTTGCAAAAGTGAAGTTGAGAGGCAGGGTCACAGCGTACGATGATTCGTCATGACCACTTATACTGTCACCCTTTGACCTCTGAAAGTTCCCTCAACAAAAAGCCAATGGGATTTTTCCATTGGGTTTTGGATTATTGCAGAAAATAAGCTCTGTGGCAAACACACATACTGTATATGATACTTAACATTTTGTTCAGCAAGATAATCTTCACAAAGGAACACCACTTTTGTGATTTTGAAGGTGTGAATGCAATCGCCACAAGTAAAAAGCCAATGTTAGGCTATAAACAAACTACACCACGGTCGCAAGAATGTGAGTATACACAACGAGGCTGTAAAGGTGGACGAGTCGGCGTGATGACGTGTAGCAGTCTCATTTAGCCACTTGTTTGCAACCGCCTTTTTTAAGACACGTAAAGGCTTCACAATTCTAGAGTGGGGTATTTATTGATGTATTTTATGTCTTAGAACAAAACATTAAAATCTCTTAAGCTTGTGTTAACCACTGACCTTATTTCAGGCCTCAAACTAAATACCCATTCAAAAAACCCATTGACTTCGAGACAAGGGAATCGGAATTGCTAAAATGCTTAGGAGCTGTAGTACTCTATTGCATGCTAAATGCCTTGCACATTGTCATTCATACGCTTTTTTGTGCGAACGGGCTGAAAAAAAAGATATGTTGTTGCCTTTCAGTTAAGAGGAGTAACAAAGAAGTCATATGGACTGACACAGGTAATTGTCATCCTGCATCATTGGCTCTACATAGACCCATGGGGGGAAATCAAAGACCAGTAAGTGACAGCACCTTATGTGTTAACTTCTCTAGTATCACAAGGAGCCCATATAGAAATAACTAATAATGAGCTTCCTGTCAACAGTTAACAGAAGCTTCACTGCTACAATATACAGAGCACACACAAGCCCAACACACCTCTGTTTTATCTCCTCTTCAATTCCTAACATCATCGGAAAATCCCAGCACTCAAGTGCAATGCATATGTGTTATCATGGTTACCAAATAATCCTGCATAGATATATACGTCTCACACAGAGCAAGTGATCGCTCTGTTAATTATAACAACTTTCAGCATGGTCTTTAATTCTGCAGAACAGAACACTTCAATATATTACTTCAATAACATGGTTAGGCTTATAATATAGGCCTAGCTCTGCAGTGATTCAACATCTACCTTCTAGGACTACGTTGGTGTGTACAGAATGTGATTGATTGACAGCACCTGAGTTCCATCCTGGGCCCACCCTATCACATGCTTGGATGTTTAGTCTATAGCTACCGTCACAAATTGCGTCACACATACAAAATACAAATTGCAGGGCAGAGCTGAGCTGAGAATCGTAAACCTAGCATCTGACTCAATCCAAGAGGGAAATTTACATCACTCCTCATCCTCCTGATCTTCTCCGGCTTTTAATCTTGAAGAGACAGTGCAGATGTTTACTCTACTTCTGGCTCAAAGGCAGCTGCTTTCCATTTTTAGCACACTTGTCCTCTGAGTGATTAGTCTAGTTCTTCTTCCTCAGATTATGTGTTGATGAACGTTACATTTCTACATGTTTGGCACTTCCTTTAAGCATCTTTTCTCCATGCTTAGATAGTCCTCATACCTCAAAGAGGGCCTATATATAGTTATATAGTTGTTGGTGCATGTAAAAGGTCTGCAAAGTTACAAAGCCTAAAGTCCCCGGCCCGCTAGGGCTGAATGATTTTGAAAAAATACCAAATTGGAATTACTTTGACTGATATTGCAATTGCAATATGATTTGCGATATTAGGGGGAATGATCATTTTTACATAATTATTCTAATTTTCATTGAAAAACATTAAAATGATTATGGTGTGATTTTTGCAGGGAACTGTACCAAACAAAGAAGTCTGTAGAATATGATGTGTCGGCAAGGACATCTCTGCAGCATGACAATGTTTAATTTAAAATGGTATTTTGACAAATATTGCAACTCCTGTGATTTGAAAATTGCAGTAGGCCGTATTGCAATTTCAATAAAATTTCAATTAATTGTGCAGCCCTAGTCTACGCAAAAGGGAGTTACTCTCCCTCACGAAACACTGCTCCCGAACTGCCTGAAACGCTTTGCTTGAAGTCCTGCCTTTTCTTCCGTGACGTGGTGATGTCACCAAGTACCACATTTGCATAATACCTGCCAGCGGCTAGTTTGGCACACTCTCAAACAAAGCTAGTTAGAGAGGAGCTGGAGCGGAGTCCAAAGAGTTTGGTTCGGTTGACCAATCACAACGGTGGGACAGCTGACCAAACAGAGCAGACTGGGCTTTTTTTGGGGGGGGTTGCTAAACAGGGCATTTCAGACAAGGGGTGAAAAGAGGTGCTACTGTACAGCCGGTGTGAGAAAAATAGAGCGTTGTTTGAACATTAAAGAATGTAAACATGTTCTAGTAGAAACTCATGACCTTGTAAATCTACGAAATAAAAATACTCTGTTTGGTTAGAAAAGAAATGAGACAGTAGCCACTAGCCAATCCCTTTTTTTATGCCCAGAGTCAATCCTTTCACTGGAGAGCAATGTAGATCCTGAGACTTCACAACTTGTGAAAGATGGCAATTAGCTTCATTAATTCATTCATGTTTCAAGCAAAAAACACTGAAATCTCTATCAACCTATGCAATCGAGTCTAGACACACACATGCATACATAAACAGAAAAGAAAGTACTGTTTCATGCTGGCTCGCACACACGCACAAGCAGCTGTATGATGAACACAAATAAGCACTCACCCGAAGGCGCACATGTGCATGCACACACAAACCTCATACTCTATGTCTCTATGACTAGCTGGCGGCTCCGACAGGCTTATAATGGTTGCCTTGTCGCCCTGCTTTCCTCCCGAGCCTCAGCAACAGCCCTCTGCCTGCTCCTGCCAAACTACACTGTTCCTTATCAATGTTTTCAGTGTCTTGGTACATTTCCAGCAAGACACACAATCCATTGCCTATCATGCCAGAGATTGTTACAAAATTAGCAACAGCGTTTCCTATCTAAATGCCTAAAAGGTTCCTAAATGTCTTAAATTGGAGGACATTTCTAGGCCTGTGGGGCAATTTTCTTGAACAAAGTCACACTTTTAAATTGATTTTATGCACATCATATTCGCTGCAGTATTCCTCCAGCCACACCCTTCCTCTTCCTCCTCTTGTGTATGTCCCATTCTTTGTTTTAAATCTTTATTTGCACATCTTATATTTTCCCCCTTTTCTTTAACTATTCTCTGACTTATTTCCCATGTTAGAGAGTTGAAAATATGAGAAGAAAAGCAGGAAGCACTTTCCTCTGTAACGCTGTTGTGTGTATCACCATGACAACAAGACCCATGTCATCTATAGTGGTTCATTTGGTGCAAACCACCAAAGGTGGTGATAGTCATATGTCAGCTCTGAAAGGTAATTCTGGCTCTAAGACTGATATTTGAAATCTATTACTTCCTTAATAAAATACTATCACTCTATATCAAATGCACTTCCCCGAAGAGACAATTTTGTAGACAAAAGGCAACAAAAAGTGAGCGTGTGCACATTTTAGAGTTAGAGGAAGACATGCATTACATTTTGAATGTCAGACAATTTTGAAATTTAATACTGCAACTAAAGATTATTGTCATTATTAATCTATCTACCAATTTTTTTATTAAACAATTAATCATTTTGAATGTTCACCATGAAATGAAATTAAATGAAATGTAAAATATTTCAATTTAAATGTTTAAAGCACAGGGGGGTACCGGTGAGGGTTTCTGGACAATATCTGTCATTGTTTTGTGTTGTTAATTGATTTCCAATAATTAATATATACATACGCTTGCAAAAACAAGCATATTTGCCCACTCCTATGTTGATAAGAGTATTAAATACTTGGCAACCCTTTAAGGGACATTTTGAAGAGATAAAAATATGTGATTAATTTGCGATTTGAAAAACTGAAAAACTATTTTTCAGGGTTGCAAACCAAGTTGTCTGGTGTGGTAGGGCTGAGCTTTACCAACTGAGCTGACACACAAAGCGATAACAGCAGTTATGTTGATGTAGTCTGGGTGTGTCCTGCAAATGGATCACGCAGAGTACAGTTTCATGTTGGGACCAAATGACTGACTGACAAGAGTGACCTCTCTTAGCTATTTGTCGCAGTTAAAAACAGGTGCAAAGTATTTGAATCTGTAACAAGCATATCTTATGCATGCCGGAAACCTATGCCTTTTCTTTTTTTTTGCCCTGCCAACCATTCTCTAGCTGAACGGGCTGTTCTGGGCTGCCAGCTGGGCCCTGCGTGCACCTCACAAGGGAGAGGAAGACACAGCCAGACACAGCCAGAGAGCATTCAAGCTTGCAACACAGTCCCTTTCGACTCGCCTCACAGCAATGATTTCAACCAGGCAGAGATAGCAGCACGGAGAAAGGGAGAAGTCAGACAGCAAAAGGAGAAAGAACGATAGAAAAAGGCTGAACTAACATAAGGTGAGTCACAAGGTATAGGGTACAAAAGAGTGGAGAAAGAAAAGGGATGGCAGAGGAGGAAACACACACACATGCTGTCTCTAATTTACATCTCATTTGTCATCAAGGAATTAAATCTCTGCATCGTCGACCTCGAACACTCAGTGCAGGCCTGCCTTTAACATCTGAAATGGAGCACTGGCTGCAACAAACCCCTCCACTGTGAGATACTGAGCTGCACAATGTGTGGTTACGGATGTGTTTAGCACTACAGTGGTTTATGTCTGCTGGTTTATAAAGAACAGAAATATGGCTTACAAGGGAAACTTTACACCTGTGTGTTTGAGTGGGTACATGCTCTAACAACAAACAGTCGTTAAGGGTGTTAGGCCTCTAGAAATTAGGACTGAAAGCAGCAACTGATACTCGGTTCATATGCGGTTAGAAGGAAAGAGCAGGTTTGTTATATAGCCGTTTTATGTACATTCTGCAGAATAAAAGTGAGAGAAAAATGCATTAGTTTCACTCTCAAAATACCAGATATGATGACCAGTTATATAAGCATTGGCATTCTACATTATTAAAGGGTGTTATGTAATCAATACTTTCATTTATTTTCTTTTAAAAAGGAACAAAAAGGTGTTGTTAAAGGCGAAATGTGTGTCAAAATACCATCCATCAATCCATCCATTATCTGTAACGCTGTAACGGGGAACTGGAGCCGATCCCAGCTGACATTGGCCGATTGCGGGGTACACCCTGGACAGGTCGGCCAGACTATCAAAGAGCTGACACAAAGAGACACCCTCCCATTCACACCTACGAGCAATTTAGAGTCAACAATTAACCTAACCTGTATGTCTTTGGACTGTGAGAGGCAGCCAGAGAAGTGTCAAAATACAGTTTTAAATTAAATATTGTGGTACTGCATGTCCTGGCCTTCACATAATATCGGGAAAACATCTTTGTTTGTTACGGATCTCCACAAAAACCATAACATAATCATTTTAATATGTATTTCAATGAAAATGAGAATAATGACACACAAATTATCATTCTCTCTAATATCGCAAATCATGTCGCCATCGTAATATCAGTTAGATTCAATTCGATATTTTTTTTTTAAAACTCAATTATATTGTTCTTTCCCCTGAACGACTTTGTTTTTTTACTCCATATTACATTAGACTTTTACAATACAATGGACTGGCCGTGGTTCAAGAAGTAGCCTGGATGCAATGTGACTGTGAAAGGAACTGAAAACACTGAGAATACATTTGTGGGTGTTACATGTTAGTCTCTGTACACGCACATATACAGTCACAAACAAACTGCTTGCCACTACTGTGGGTCAGGAAGTCTAAGGACTGAAATAGCACAATCATAAAATCTAAAAATCAACACCAAGATAATGTTCCTTTCCTACTAATTAAAAGAATCAAATGGTAAAATAGTTAATAAGCAATCAGTGATTCATTTCATAACACTGATTAAAGTTCTTGCCCTCCTGGGGTGATGACTGGAGGTCTGAATAATTTGAAGGAAATGTATTCATTTAAAATACAGGCTTTATCAATTATGCATCTCAGGGTAAGTCATTAGATATCATTAAAGCAAACATTGACTTTTCTGATCTGAATTATTAGCAGTTTGTTTTTAAAAGACTACATACTGAGACAGAGATATAATATAAACGGATATAAAGATATAAACAAAATAATTCAACAATGCTTCTAGATGCAAGAAGTTTGGTGAAAGCAGGTCAGTCACTGGGTGAATTTCCCATTACTGATGCTTTACTGGATCAAGCCCAATTAAAGCATCTCCGTAAAGCTACACAGAGAGTTGTGGATAGACTCCCCAAACCTAAAATATTTCCTCCAAGCTCATTGTTGATGTTTTAAAACTGTGATTAGTGTTGAGTCAACCGTAAGCGAGGAAGATATTTCGCAGACAAATTCTTTACACTTCTGTGTATCTTTTAACTCCTCTCTTAGCCATGAAATATCATGCTTTTGACCCCACATGGTCTCTTTTAACCTCGTCCACACAGCAACTGCGAGGAAACACGAATCCACTACGGTTGAGCTCCCCGCCATTCAGGCTCCGCCAGCTCCCCAAATGACAGGTGCATCTGAGGGGCGTTGTTGGGACTTCAGAGCATTCAGGGCTCAGTGCAAACTCAATTACAGATAAAGCTATAATAGGAGGGATACAATGGGGGGACACGCTAAGAGAAGGGATGTGTGAAAGGGTTCGAGAAAGTGCACCAAGCATTAGATTTGACATATTTGCTTCTGAGGAAGCGGATTAATTTTTATTGTATATAATTATGGTGCATAAATTCATAAGTTCTGCATTTTATTATGGCTTACTTTAGGAGAGAAGCTGAAATGCAAATGCTGAAATTATGCACCCTGCGAATCTGTGCATGAGACAGTAGTGGCAGAAGTGTTTTAAATAGTACGATTTTGGCGAAATGCATGTATTTGGGAAGTACTGAGAATACAACTGAATAAACGAGACTTGCATTATACTGCACGAGTTGTGTGAAAGTTTGTAAACAGATTTTTTTATATAGTTTTTCTGTTCTTAAACCTGTCCTCCATTTACTTCAATTCATCAAGGATTTAGTAGTTTTGGGCCTTTTTTGGATTCTCCGTGGGTGAAGTATTCCTTTAATATCTTTTATAGTGTTAACTTTGATCAAATGAATAATTTATGCACTTGTTCCCATAATTCCTTAGACTGCATAACTGAATGATCATTAGAATAATTGTATTGTATTGTGCTCTGGTTTTAAACAATTGCTTAAAAAAAATGGAAAAAACTATTGTGTTTAAGACCAATATTAAAAATGCATGTATCTGTATAGTATTGGCTTTAGCCCAAATGCGTAAAAAAAATATATCATACTCATACTGGCTTAAAAAACCTAATAGAAAGTACATCTGACAAAGTACTCTGCTTTTCCCTCCTCTCGTACACACTGACTGTTGTCAGTACAGCAAATATTTGCTTACACACAAATCTGGGTTGTGTGTTTTTGTGCACGTGTCACCTGCTTTAATGTAATACATCAGTTTCAGGAAACAGAGCAGGAACAAGGATTTGAATCACGTGAAGTGACAGTTGGCACCATGCATGACCTGTTATCCACTGCTGAGAAGTATTTGAAATCAGGAGACAAGAGCTACTGGTATTGACAACAATCCTTCCTATTCTTGGCTAACAATAGTATTAGACCCAGGCATTAAGCTAATGACAGATGGTTTGATGCTGTAACAAATTGTGTCTCACTATCAGTATCAATTTACGTTGGCACAACTTGCACTACTTATGGCTGATTGAAAGAGCTGTTCGGTGCTAACCCTAAAACACAGAACCTTTTGAAATGTTGAAATCAGGATCAGAGAGGTTGCATTAAGAAACGATATCCCTGAAAGATTCTCCTAGAATAAGATAACACATTATCAATATGTTATTAACCTAGTTGTACAGTTAGTTTATTGTATTGATTTTTGCTATTGTAATGAGTGTTTCTGTGCCTAACTAGTGGGACTGTTAAAAGGTGTCAATGGGGTCATTCAACATACAAAAAAATAATCAAGCTCATTCAAGCTAGGGCTGCACAATATATCATTTTTTATCATCATCGCAATGTCAACTTAAGTACTAAACACATCACTAAAAACTGCAATATTGCATTCAGGGATGTTTTAGTTAGTTGAGAGTATCTATTGAAAACTACACATTAACTATCATTCTTTTTTTTATTGGTACATGTGTTCAGTTCAATTTGTTTGATAAAAGAATGTTGGAAATAATTTATTTTCATTTTTTTTTTTATTCAACAAGCAATTTTTTGTAATATATCAGAATACTGACAGCAACAAAAAGGCATAACTGAGTATACTTAAATATCTGTTTATCGTAAGTAATATCATTATCGCGATATACAACAATTGCATATTTTCCTCATAATGTACAGCCCTAATTCAGGCTATGCTTCACAGCAGACATGTCAGACAGACACTCACGCCACCGCAGAGACTTCTCCAAACAATCCCTGCTGGTCCCTCCCTCATCATGTGACAATAACAGAACTTCAACTAACAAAAACATGGCTTGGATTAAATGCTCTCTGTGCCAAATTGCTTAACTTAAGAAAGATTCAAAAGTTAAATTCCAGTCAGTAAGTATCTGTAGGACACTTAGTATTAACTAATACAGTTTTTTTACACTCTACCAAAGCCTATATATACACTGAATGGTTTCATCTTGTGTTGATATAACAATCAACCCCAAAAAATCATTAAGTGAGTTCAAGTAGCCTAAACTAAGCTATTGAGCTATCAATGTTGTTGTGTGATTTCTTCTAATTGTACATCTCTTATATCTCTATTATTGTTTTTATAATTTTTGTATACCTTTACCTCTCCTGTTTTTCACTCTGTTTGCTGATGTTGTTGCTTTGACACCTGAGTTTCCCTCCGGGGATTAATAAAGGTTCATCTTATTTTATGTCTTTATTATATATGTCAAAATGAACTACCGGTATGTATGTAGTAAGCTCCCATGGTACATAAGAAACAGACTGGTTAATGTGATCATCAGTGCATTTTGAAGACTATTACTGAATATGTAAATATGCCACAGAAAATCACAGATCAGTAACCATAATAAACCATACCATCAGCCTATACACATAACACTGTATGTTGAAAACAAAAACAGAGCACATATAGTTTTCATTTTGATCTGAGCTGAAATATTAACAGTGACAAATAAATTAGGGAAACCAATATGGAGAAAATATTGTACATGTCTACAAATATTGTACATGTCTAATAACATATCTAATTGTACATGTCTTTCTTATATATATTTGTCAAAATGAACTACCGGTATGTTCTGTATGTAGTAAGCTACCATGGTGCATAAGAGACTGGTTAATGTGATCATCAGTGCATTCTGAAGACTATTACTGAATATGTAAATATGCCACAGAAAATCACCGAACAGCAACCATAATAAGATAAGATAATATAAGATAAGATGAGATAAGATGAACCTTTATTAATCCCCGGAAGGAAACTCAGGTGTCAAAGCAGCAACATCAGCAAACAGAGTGAAAGACAGGAGAGGTAAAGGTATAAAAAAATTATAAAAACAATAATAGAGATATAAAAGATACAGAGTGAATGGGTGAACATAGTGTGTACAGTCCGTCAATAAATAAATGTAGTATGTACAATAAATAAATGTAATATGTACAGTCTAGTAAGTGGGTTATAAACCGTACTATCAGCCTATACACTGTATGTTGAAAACAAAAACAGAGCATATATAGTTGTCATTTCGATCTGAGCTGAAATGTGACAAACAAATTAGGGAAACCAATATGGAGAATATATATATATATATATTGCTTAACACATAGTAGTCACAGCTCTCAACATGGTTATTCTGATCAGACAGATATACTACTGGTTTAATTGGCTTTCTGGTCTCACCAGGTGCACCACTTAATCTGGATACAAGCACACCTGCTACACATCAATGCAGCCTGTTCAGCCTCCATTCATTCATTTTAAATCTGCACAGCTCTTTAACGGTTACTTAATTAACGGTTACTAACGGTTACTAACGGTTAGCGTCAGTTAATTTAATTGTTGTATACCGTTGGGCGAGGCTAATGTAGCAGTTAGCCGTTATAAACCGTTGGCTAGCAACGATAGCTTCTCAGCAGACCATCGAGTCAAAGTGCGACAACAATGTTAAACTGCACAGTGACAAACTAACCAAACTGTTCCGTCAACATACAGCAAACTGCAGTGTGAAGGTTGGTGAGTAAACCCGCTGACTGGCCCTTTCTGAAGCCTGGAAACAGGCCGTTACTGTATGCAGCTAGCTGGCTAAGCTAACATGCTAACCCTGCTACTTAACAACCAACAGACGGGTTGATTTGTTGTAATAACTGAAGAGACAGCCGCGTTTTACGGTGACTTTACGTGCGCAAAAATGCAAAAACAGCTTACCTTTATTCCCACGGATGTATTTGTTCCAATGGAGGTTGGCACAACATTGCACTTTCCCCAATAACATCAGCAGCCAGCAGCATCCAGCCGAGCTGTAAACACTAGACTCGACCAACCCGCTGAGACGCCCACTGCGCATGCGCCTGTCAGAGCACCTCTCTGGTCTAGTGCTGAGGAAGGAGGAAGGTTGGCATTACCTAATGATAGGATGGATGGACATGATGCAAACTACCATCCTATCTTATTCACTTTGTTTTATTTTACCCACTATTTATATGTACAGTACATGAATGTGGGTATATGTATGTGTGCGTATATATAAACTGGGAAAAAAAAAAGTTCTGAAACTTGTGTTTGGTGGATTATTTCTCTGTTGTAAAAATGCTTATTGGCATTGTATTTTACTTTGTTGGAAAGCCTGTTTATTTACCTTCACAATGATGTCCAACAAAAAAAAAATCAATCAAATCAGGATTGCATTTAGCTGCGCACAATATCTAAATAATGGAAAAAAAATAAAAAAATAAATAAGTTAAATATATACATATATACATACATACATACATACATACAGTACATACACATACATACTGTACATATCCAAACAAACCCATGTGTACATACATACATAATCGTTACATATTCCCAAGAACCCTATATATTTGGTGTGCCATGTGGAGAGAAACAGAGCACCATATCAGATTGACAGCAAGCTAATATTGATAAATATAGAAATAGTAAGAGTAATCCTATGAGATAAACAAATATACATGTATATATGCATACACACGCTCATATACCCACATGTTCATGCCCATACATACACGTATATATTGCATATAAACTGGTTACAATGCTAATTGGCATTGTATTTTACATTGTTGGAAAGCCTTTTTATTTACCTTCACAATGATGTCCAACTTGTAAGGATCATGCATTTGTGTGATGAGCAGCACAGCTGATTATGTGGGTAGCTCCCAAGAAAAGTTTGCCAAAATGCTCTGCCAATGGTAAACAGTGTATTCTCCTGTTGGTGTTGAGTCTTGTTTTGAGTTGTTTGGTGGATTGGATGATTGAACTCTCTATCAGTAACAAGGAACAAATAAGACATGTTAGCTATTTTACACTTTATTCATTTAATACACCGTCAGGAGCCTCAGTAGAGGGTGAAGGGCAGTCATTGCAGGCTTCCTGGTAGCCTTATTAGACTGTTTACCATTGGCAGAGCATTTTGACAAACTTTTCTTGGGCGCTACCCACATAATCAGCTGTGCTGCTCATCCCACAAATGCATGATCCTTACAAGTTGGACATCATTGTTAAGGTAAATAAACAGGCTTTCCCACAATGTAAAATACAATGCCAATTAGCATTGTAACCAGTTTATATGCAATATATACGTGTATGTATGGGCATGAACATGTGGGTATATGAGCGTGTGTATGCATATATATATGTATATTTGTTTATCTCATAGAATTACTCTTACTATATTATGTACATATGTAATATTATCAATATTAGCTTGCTGTCAATCTGATATGGTGCTCTATTTCTCTCCACATGGCACCCCAAATATATAGGGTTCTTGGGAATATGTAATGATTATGTATGTATGTACACATGGGTTTGTATGGATATGTACAGTATGTATGTGTATGTACTGTATGTATGTGTGTATATATATATATTTGTGTGTATATGCAGGTATGTATGTATGTATATATGTATATATTTAACTTATTTATTTATTTATTTTTTTCCCATTATTTAGACATTGTGCGCAGCTAAATGCAATCCTGATTTGATTGATTTGTGTTTTTTTTCCTCTCCGCTACTGTAGGTGTGTACCCCACGAATAGGGGAGACTCCCATCACGGACTGGATTTTTTTTAAACCTTGAAAACAGAGCCATGAGGAGGAGCAGAAGTCTAGTTTTCTCTCAGAACACTTGATATACAATATGCTGAAAGGTTATTATGGAATTTTTGCCCAACGATGCCAAAAACATTCTGCCTACTGCAGGTTTAAGTCTTAAGTCAGGTCATTTCTGTCTCTACACATTAGAAAAAAAACTTTGCTTCAGCATTAGCACTCTAATGTAATCTCACATAATTCAGCAGTTTGGGCGGAACAGTTTGCACAGCAGTCATTTGTAAGAAACACACCCACTGCTGTCAGTGTGTTGTGGTCATGCTGGCCCTTCCTGTCCAGCCTGTCAGGGCTTATTGTTTCACCAGAGTTGGACCAGGAAACATAAAGCAATCCTCTTCTCCTTTTTAAAATATTAAAACCCAAGTCACTAATTGAGAGATTGCCCCTTGCAATCACACACTCACAAAGCTAGTTAGGTGTATTTCTGAAGGGCAGTTTAGAGATTTTTAGCACCCCCTTGTGTTTTGTTAACTCTCTTGTTTTCCTGGTTAGATTTAAATACTACAGACAGTGAGAGAGGTCCGATACAGTATCTCCCTGAACAGGAAATCCAAGAGCCATGAGCAAAAGTGAATAAGGTGTGTGAGTGAATGCAACCGCCACATTTTTTTACATAACTAATGAGAAGGTCTTGGTATCTATGTCACTTTGTCAAGAGTCAAGTCTTCACAGTAGCGTTTCAAAAGCCCAATAAGAAACTAACTGGTGAATATCAATAATGAAAGTCTAAGAATGTGGAATAAATATGTTCTCCTACTCCATATGTATCTGGGGTTTATATTTGAAAAATCTGCCACATTAAGTTGAAAAAAGAACATTATTAAATAAATATAAGTGTCTCAATTCTTCAGGTATCTGCAGCTTCGACATTTTACTATCAGGGATTTTTCACCAGCTCCCAAAGCTGCAGAGTTACTAGATAAAGTACTAATGAGCTATGGGAAAGGCCATGAGGCAGCTTATTCTATGATGATCAAGAGCTTGGGTAATGGGGCAATATATTATCCCTTCAGAAGATGTGGGAAAGCGATCTGAACCTGACATTGGATGATGAGGAATGGGATAGGATATGTAAAAACATTAAAACTATGTCAAGGGACGCGAGGGTTCACCTCATACAATTTAAAATTATGCATTGCTTCTACTGGACTCCCTCCAGACTGTTTAGACTTGGGTTAAAGGACCCCCCAAATTGCTAGCGATGCAAGTCTGAGGAACGTGTTTTATGGTCCTGTCACAAAGTCCAAAAATTTGGGGCTATATGATAATCTGTGAGATTTCAGAGACCCAAATTCCTTTAAGCCACTACTTCTAAGTGATGGATCGGTCTTAATAGGAGGAGACAAACATATTAGAAGCTGGGTCCAAACTAGTAATTTGATAGGCAGACAGATTCTCTCCTCTGAGGATGTCGCCTGAGGGTATGCCTCCAGTCCAAGAATGTTAGTAAATGGGGCAAGTACTTAACCTTTTTGGAGAGTGCCTGACATGAACCAAACTCTGTGGGGAGTTGCATATTTTGTGTAGAGTGTTTTAATATATGCATGGACAAACAGATGTGCTTGTATTGTACTTCCTTATTTTGCGATGGTCTGTTTGCTGATTTCTGTCTTGTTTTAATATGTGTGTCCACTGCATATGATGGAGAGAATTTATGTTGACAACCAAGGACAATTGTGTATGTGGTGATGATGAGTTGTGGGGTTTAGGGTTGAGGGGTTTGTATGTATATTTTGAGATGAGTTTGTATCAGAAAAAAAAGAGAACCATTAAATAGCATACTGTCTCAAGGCCTATGAATTGGTTGTGTTATCTAATATCTGTTATCATAATACGATATTCACAAATGACGACAGGAATCATAAAGAAACATAATTTGTCGTTGATTTATTGTGGCATGCAATTTCATGTGCCTTTTCATAATTACACCTCTCAGTGCAACACAGAAGCAGTACGCTGCTCGGCCAAGCCGTCTGTAAGTCAGTGTAATACAGATGAACGAGCCAGGAAATGCACAGAAGAATCAGTCAAGTCGGTCAGTCAGTCAAACAGTTTCATCAATCATTAACAGCACATCATAAATCATCATCATCACAGGTTTGACTCACTCCAGTCCTGCATTACCGTACAGTCAGTAAAAGGGAAACCTTTCACAATGTGATATTTCCAAGGAAATAAATGGAATACGTAACAGTATTATTCATTACGGGTACATTTTAAATATGCTGTCTCTTAAAAGGAGTTTATTTTCCTCATTCTGAAACATTACACAACTGCCCCGATGATTTTAAACATTTAAATATATCTGATTATCACAGGTTGTATAAATGAGCGTCTATACTATATAAGTCCATCTAATGATGGTGCCAGAACTGTATACAATGACGGATGTGTACCATCTCTTAATAGTTCATTTACATTTCAATCGAACAATAGATTTCGCAAATAAAATGTCTAATACAGACATGAATAGTCAGAAAACATCAGTTCATCATATGTTTCACAATCAACAAACAGGCTTTTTTCCATATAATATAGAATAATGAGACACTTTCTTTGTCTAATAAAAAACGGTTTCAGCAAATTCTCAAATTCAAAACAAAAGAAGCTGACTTAGAATATACCGAGGAGGAAAAATACCACGACAACAACCAAATGGTGGTCATAACGATAATAGTCATAATAATATAATCTCTATTAAACAAGAATTTTTCATGAGCAAACAAGTAAACTGCTGCAAGCAAACTTCAGCACTTGACGTGGCCACACAGTGGGCATGTGCAGAACTCTTAACAGCGCTGGGTGTGTTGTATCACAACTACAGAATCATCAATACTCCTCCGCCGTCACAAGAGGGACTATATCGCATGCATGACGCAGGATGCAGGGAGGATGGGGTGAAAGGAAGTTGTGCACCCGCTGGCAGTGATGGGGTGGGAATTAGTGCAGTGCAATTGGCCACTACAGCAGTGCTCTTAAAGGAAACAGGGAGTATCACTTTGACGTACTCACAATACTGTTTTTACATACAGTAGTGCCCAGCCCTTTCCCAAGGGAACAGGAATAGCACAGCCAATATTGATACAGAGAGGCAAAAAAAAAAAGAAAAAACACTGGTAAAGCAAACACTGGCAAACAATATAATCTCTAACCCGTTTACGCTTTGGGTTGTCAGTTATCAGCAGGTGAAATTCAGGTAAATACTTCCACAGAATATTTAATAAGGAGTGATGAATATAGAAAAAGCCAAAGTAGCTGGGCAACTTAATAAGTCTTCCCTGAGCGATTCAGACGGAAATGGATCTATAGCCTCCTCTAATGGAACAAAGCAGAACTGCACGAGAAGTGTCTCACTCCTTGACTTCTCCTCCTCACATATAGTTTACAGGCGAGGGATATGAAAAGCCGTAGGAAAAATCGCAGGGGATTGATTGTACTGTACTGCACTGTACACAACATGGCACTTACATGTCTTCAAAAGGTGAAGTTGTAAACAGATGCAGAGCAACAGTAGGTAGTAGCTGAGCTAATTTCATGACTTGGGGAGCAGCAAAATCCCTGCACCACCTTTAGAAATGAACCCTACAAAAGACACTGAATTGTTCAGTCCAGTTCTTCACTTGTGTGGGTGGAAGATAAGGGAGAAACCCCTAAAAAGGTTACCAGTTCACTATTTCATTGTTCATTCGGGTTAATAAACTTGAAACTTGGAGGATAAGCAATCCTCACAAGTTCAGCCGTTTTGCCATCCTCTAAAATGGGATTTAATGTAGAGATTTTTGAAAAGGTACAGTAGCTCAGGTGAGAGGAAATGAAAGAGGAAAGCTGGAAACATTCAAATATTATACAGCCCCCCTCTTCTCATTCTACACAAATCTCATAAGATTTAGAATAGGGTGTAAACAAACTGTCTATTTGAAATGGATTTTCACTCTAATTATTAAAGCCGTTAAGACGAAGACATGATAAGATGCCTCATATCTATAAAAGGGGGTGAGGCAAGGCCGGGCTGTATGGAGATCGCCCATAATACTGCACAAAATGACAGTGAACTAGACAGCGTACTGATGACAGCGCATCCGGTGGCCGGCAAACGCAGAGAAACATTAGTCAAGGCGATCAATTTTGTCTCTAAAATACAGGCAAACAAAACAAGAGTAACAAAGATCCTGATACAAAATACCCCGACAAACAACTTCACAGAAGTTAGCAATGCAATTAAATAAAAGAAACTGAAACTTGTTAAAAAGTTAAACAAACACATACAGCGTGACGAAACACAAGAAGCGGTGTCCCTCGCTTTGGTATGCTTGAAACACCACGCATGACCTCTGAATGTCGTTTACATTAAAAGGTGAAAGCACAGAAAACGCCACATGCTTACAAAAAAAATGTGATTTCCAGTTTCTGAGATTTACATGAAAGGTATCAGCTCTGAAACAGAGGACAGGAGTCTGTCAGCGGGCACGGACAAAAGTCACTGTAGAGCCCGATGTTTAGGTCTGTGTAACACCAAGGAGAGAAAGGCCACTGTATTGCATGTTTGTGAATACTGTGTGTGTGTGTGTGAATGACGGCACACATGTACTGTGTGAGAGAGAGAGAGCAGTGAGACTGTTCCTAACTTACAGTCAGCAGGATTAAATGCCAGGACCACTACAGGCACACTAAGATGAAACAAGTTTTTAATGTGGCTTGGATAGAAATCTACGAAATTAGCCCCAACTGGAGCTGAAAATACAAATTTCTGCTCCAAAATTGGTGATTGGTATTCTTTAGTTATGCAGTATGAGTCATCTAAGAACAAGGTAGTATGGTATGGACAAAAAAAAGTGTACATGCATCTTTGTTTTGTTGTCATCCCTCCAGTGATCGATGATCATTAACAAATTCAGTTTATGACTGCGCTGTTGTGTTCTGCGATCTCATGACAGTCGCAGGAATTAAGAGGTCGACATATGACTCATTAAAGATAGAGCTCCTTTGGGCATCAGCATAGTGAAGACCTCTGTTTCCTGCAGTTTTTTTTTTTTATTTTCTCAGAGGGTTGGAGCGCCCTGCCCATTTATCTTCTAATGTCTATTTCTTGATTTTTTCACGGAATACTTAATGTTTACGCAGCAATACATCAAAAGCTATACTCTAAATCAGGAGCATTGAGCTGGGCGAGGGCCAGTTACCAAGTACGTCAGCTTATGGAAACAAGAGATAGCAAGGCATGGAAAATAATTGTCAGATATTCATAAGGTGGCAACTAATTAAGGATGCACCGATACCGATACCAGATTGGGTATCGGGTTGATACTGACTTAAATAGCTGGATCGGGTAATGAGACAATAGGGCCGATCTATTCAATTCAATTCTATGTTTATATACTATATACATTATATACTGGAATTTGAATTCCTGTTTAAGTTTTGACCAATTTTGTTGCTGCGTTAAAAAGGTTTACACTTGAATTGTAATTCCTGTTAATTTTTGAAGATTATTTTTTACCAAGTTCCTGGTGTACAATTTATTATTTTAATAAATAACAATTCACTAAATTCATATCTATGTATTTATTTGTTACATTTAGTTTTACAAAGTTAGGAAAGCAATGTTTAAGTCAAGTCTGTTGTTTCCTTACACATAAGAGAATGATCCCAGTCACTTCCACACGTGAGGCATACAGCTTATTAATTAAACACTGGTATTGGATCGGTACTCGTAATCCCAGGTATCGCTATCGGTATCGGGACTGAAAAAGTCGGATCGGTGCATCCCTAGTGGCAATGACTGATAGCTTTGGATAAATAAGTGTCTCTAGACCAGCGCCTGCCTTGGAGGAAACAGACACAAGAAAGTGAGCAATTATATACAGTAAATATAATCATAACATCATAAAAAGAATGATAATTTACTGTACTTATATTTACTATCCCAGGTACCCGACCTTAGTACTGTGACCAGGACATTATTTGATAGGAAATGTTGGGATCTCAGTCCCTGCTCTCAATCCATGTTACATGAAAAACAAATTAGGAATAAGTAAAGGAAAAGATTAAATTCTAAAGTAAACTTTAAAAGTGGCACCTACTGTTTAGGCTCTTGCTGTGTGACGGACCATGTGAAATGAAAAAAAGATGCATTGAACATAAGTCCGTCTTTGTCAGCCATGTTGAATGACAACAAACTAGATGCTGTGTAAACCTCAGGACTACGATGTCATGTAAAGTGAGTAATCATGTGGTGTAGATGCTGCAGCCTTTCTCCTAAATGTGAACAAACATGGACGAGTTCAGCATCTACTGTAAGGTCAAACTGGACGTGTGCCTTACTGGGCATAAACAGTGATACAGTGGAGCTGTACATCGGTGAAAATCAACACTTGGGAGGCAGGACAATGTGTTTTTCTCTTGCTCCTTACGACGACGCGGCGCAGCACAGTCTGTTGACCCACATCTGTCAGGTTTTACTTAGGCATATGATTGACATATATGAAGGCTGGAATTAAACGGTATTCCCTTTAACCAGGAATCTGGTTATGGGGCAAGCGACTCAGCTCTAGCTTTGGCGCAGGTCAGTGTCTGACTTTGTGTCCCCCTTAGCTTCCATTGAGCAGCATCTCTGTCCCGGGCGTTTCAGGACAAGCCCGGGTGGAAGCGTCCCCCAGTCGAGGAGGTCCGGTCCGCAGCACGAGCTTGCCGAGACCTCCTGAGACCAACCCTCCAGGAGACAGGGACTTCCTGGGAAGCAGAAAGAGAGGAAGGAAGGAATGAAGGAGGGAAGTCAAAGTCAAGTCAAAGTTGACTCTGACTGAGGGCGACCCTGTGAAACGGCGATTACCGTGGTAAATCACCTGAAGGCCATCTTTTTCAGCAGGTGAGCGTCCATCTTTTCTGTCGAAGGACCCTCTGTTTGGGGGTGCTCCTCCACAGGAGAAGAGAGGAGGGGAGAGGAGCAGGGTGGCGGGCGGAGGTGGGAAGCATCCTGAGACTGTGGGGTGGCCAGGTCTAAAGACTCCTGAGTGGATGATATGATAAAGATGATGATAAGATAATAAAGATGATAACATAAAGAGGTTTGGTTGTACTTGGTTGCATTGAGACTTTGACTCAAAATGTTCTGATTGAGGTTGGACAAAGTCAACTCCAATCTTCGAAACATCCCTTCAGAAATACTCAAGCCACATCACAGATATAGTGTCCATTTTTTTGCTGCTTATAGCCCATCACTCTGGTGTGATTTTACCTGAGACTTCATCTCCTGGTGTTCTGAATCCTCCATGTCAAGAGCACACAGTTCGAGCTCAATGTCTCGTTCCGGGTCCGGTTCGCTCTCGGCCCGGCCCCGATCCCGGCTGTAGGCGGTCTGACGGGCTTGCAGATCAGATATGATTTTCTCTCCGCTGCTTAATGAAGTTCGACGGCAGTGAAGCTCTGATGCACAAAGCTGCTCACTAAAACACATACAGATAATTGTAAGTAAAAGTATAGTACATCGAAATTGTAAATTTCTTGGAATCAATATCCTTGGCATTAGTAGAAAAATTGCATGTGCATAAATGGCCTGGTAATTGGATACAATACAGCAAAGTGTAATTGTATATAGGAGAATATGTTGTGCGTTAGAGAGACATCAGTGCAGAAGGCTTTCCTGACTCTGTTCATTGGCTGCCCAGCTGGCAGCACTATTTTAGTCTGACCACAAAGAGGAAACGACTGTGGCACAATGAGACAGGAGAGCGGGATGAGAGAGGACGAGGGAGAGCAAATGTGTTAAGAACAATCAGGAATGGACTTCCACGTGTGCCCAGGGGAGAGAAAGCTAACTGATAACTGTGAAATTGCTTTAATCATGTTCACATCATTTTCTGTAGCAAGTTGTGAACTTAAAGATTTGAATTGTTTCTTGTTCAATTCTCACTTCTTTCCACGGGGAGTTTGTGTGTTTCCCCCATAGTTCAACAACATGCAAGACCTGAAGGAGACGTGTTGTACCTCTCTAGGAAACTGGAGTGGCTGGAAGAGTCTGATCCTCTGGAGCTCCACCTGTAGTCGCTGTGATCCAAGTGGTGGTTGTAATCTTTGAGAGAAAAACAAAGACAGAAAAATGTAAAAAAAAAAATGGAGAAAAAACAAACTAAGCAACATTTACCTTATATTAATATAGATTAAATACGTATCATGTTTTATGCATCTGTATATTGAACACAGTTTACAGATAAAGAACAGTAAATAGTAAAAAAGCTGCATCACAGGATCAAATTTCCAACTTTAGTTTAGAGCCTTAAAGGGCTTATTGATAACTTTTTTATGTAGACGAATATTTTTTTATATCTACAGAGCCTTTAGAAAGGTGCCGAATAAAAGTATGGCTTTTCCTGAAACAAATTATTATGATTGTGAATTAATCGTTTTAAAAAATTTGGCGGTTCCAAAATGAATGTTTTGTTTATCTCTGTGGAAGATATCTGACGTTTGGTTCCCACTTCTTACAAGGCTTGTGAGCCAATAGTAAAATGACTTTGGTATCTCTGGGTTGTCAGTTAGTGTGGAAAAAGCGAAGTAAGTGCTTGGCAATGACTTGTTGTGATGCAATGGAACGGGGGAGGGAGAATGCGACATCTAGTGGATGAATGTTGTCAATGTTATCAATTGTACCTTTAAAAATAAACAAGAAAAAACAGCTTAAACAAAATTTAAAAAATCCAAATAAAAAAACAAACAAACATAGAACATCATCATGGTGACATATGAATAACAAAGGATTTTTATCCCTCCTCACCTTTAAAGTTGATGGGCGTGGTGTTGGCGCTGCCCTGGCAGGCCGTGGCTTGGATGGGGTCAGTGGTGTGGTAGCCCGTGCGAGACGCCCTGGAGATGGCGCCCCACTTGGAGATAATGGGCCCCTCACTGAAGGGAATGATCGGGTCCTCGTCTTTCAAGCGCCGGTAGTGATCCAACGAATGTAGCCATCGCTTTCCAACGCTGCCGCCACCACTGCCGCTAACGCCGCCTCCACCGCCGTTACTGTCCAACTCCTGCATGAGATAAAATACTGTTGGAACACATCCAATACGCTGCAGCAGAGATATCGAAATTAAAATAATAATTTGTCTTCAGTGTCTTCAGAGTCTCACCGAGTGCTCTGAGCAGGAGTGAGCCGAGGTGTGTGCGAGCGTTTCGGGCTCAAAGGGGCTGAGGCAGGGGCCGATGGTGCCACAGGACCACGGAGAGTAGTGCGCTAAACTTTCCTCACCTCTGAACCTGCACCCCACACACTGGCCTCCGCTGCTCTCCACATGCTGAAAGACAGAGAGAGAGACATTTGAAGGGACAGTATGTAACATTTCTGGGGATCTATTAGCAGAAATGGAATATAATATTCATATCTTTGTTTTTATCAGTGTATAATACCTGAAACTAATAAATTGTTGTGTTTTTGTTAACTTAGAATGAGCCCTTCACAACTACATAGGGAGCAGGTCCTCTTCACAGAGTCCACCATGTTGCTCCGCCATGTTTCAACAGTAGCCCAGAACGGACGAACCAAACACTGGCTCTAGCGAGGGCCTTTCATGTTTTTACATTATCTGAAGCCGTAGTTCTCTGACGCCCTTGTGAAACTGCGGTAATGAGAGCCACAGTGCAAAACCTTGGTGCCGCCAGCCGCCGTCTGACTTTCGTTGCTCCTAAAGTAGTGTTATTATGGTATGGATGGCCTCTGAGCGAGGCGAACGGGGTTACAGCGGTTTTGCACTCGGCGGCTGATGTTACCGCAGTCTTGGAAAGGGAGGAGTAAGCGGAGGGATACTCAGTTGGTTGCAATCTGCAACCACACCACTAGATGTCGCCGAATCCTACACACTGCACCTTTAATAATGATGGTGAGACACGCACCTTAGATTGTGCATGTTGCTAAGCCTATATTCATCAGCCAAACATTTGTTTTAAAGAGACAGGAAGAGAGATGCCCAGTAGCAGTGTTTTGGGATGATAATAATAATAATAATAATAATAATAATAATAATAATAATAGCTTTATTTATATAGCACTTTTCAAAAACAAGTTACAAAGTGCTTTACATAGACATAAAAAGCAAGAGAAATTAACAGGTAGTAATAAATAAAAGGGATTGCAGCTGTTTGCTCAATACAGTACATATAGGATCTATATATAGGATCATTTTCGCTCTTAATATTTTGCGATGTAATATCAATGACTGTTGGGATGGCACACTGGCTTAGCGGTAAGCGCCGTCACCGCCACCAGTTTTTTCCAGGTGCTCCAATTTTCTCCCACAATCCAAAGACATGCAGATTAGGTGAAATAGAGAACCAGAGGTGTGAATATGAGTGTGCATGGTTGTCAATGTCACATGTGAAATGAATATTAAACACAAGGTGTACGTTTTAAGAGGGCTCCTACACCTCATATCAGCCTTTGTTGCTGACTAATTTGAATTTAAGCTCTCACTGCCAGCGCTGCCACTTTGCTGCCGTCCCCATTGCAAACACTGGATATCATTCAATAGAAATAACTAGTCTTTTCACCGATGGTCTTGTTAGCTTATGTTTATTATGCAGAGGCATCGAAATTAAATTGAGATCAGTGCACCTAAAACACTTAAAAAGTCCTTGTGTTTTTCTTTAACTCAGCGCTCAAATTGTAAAGCGGATATCTTCCCGAAAACATATCTGCCGTGCCGTTAAACAAAGCTGAAAGCCTGAGTCACTGCTTGTTAAAGTCTCTCCTCCCGCTGTCTCTTTTTCTCTCTCACACACACGCACATACACACGCCCCCACATGCACATACGCCACAATTGTGCATTGCTATGATATCTCCCTCCACAGTTGCTAAGCAACTATCCCCCCACTTAAATAGCATTGGGCACAGCTGAGGTGCAAGCTTTTGGGATGGGAATTAAATCCTACATATCTTTAAAAATGGTAAAAATGCACAAGCAATTTATTACTCTCACTTTCAGGTGCCTGCAGACGTGACACTATTAACAAACTGGTCACGGTGGCGTTTTAATTGTAATTGTCATGCCTCTAAATGAACGCCCTTAACGATGCTCTGTGTGTTAGTATGTGATGCGTCGTCTCTTTTATTTGCTTTCTACCTCAGTTCCAAAATCGATGGTGAAGATGGGGGAGGACTGGGAGGGCCTGTTGGCGTTGTGATGGTGGTGATGGTGAGCCCACTGCTCCTGCTTCCTTCTGAACAGATCCTCGTAGCCGAGAGGAACGCGGCCATAATCCTGACACGGGAGCGTAGGACGAGACAGGAAGTGCGAGGAAGCAAAAAGAGAACAGATACTTATATTAACATAATAGCCTAATATATTTAAACGACAGTTTAGTGATGATGCCATTAGGTAGCAAACACATCTGACTGAAACTATAACTGTTAACTGCTGTTCAGAACCAAATCAGACTGCTGACAAATACATGACTAATACAGTATATGAGGTTTCAGTTGAATCCGATTTGTAATCAATCTTTTCCAAACTTTAGATTGCATTTTATGTTTGGTCTAGGTCTAGACATCGGGGCAGACAGAGGAGCCTTTTCTGAATATGTGGGGGTGGAAATAATAAAAACAGCTGTCCAATAAAATGCAATAAAACAACTCTCCAGTAGAAAATAGTCACGCTTCTAATGTTCCCTTTCTATTGAGACCCTAGAGAGCTGTTTATTCAGAAATTAAAAGCCTTGTAGTTATTAGTGGTCTTGTATTAGCTTGCCATTTAGTCACCTTATGCTGTACATGCAGGTGGTGGACACAAAAGGTATATTGAATATTTTCATTGCAGCACTGCATTGCATTGTAATGTATAGGTGTTGCTTTAACGAAATGTTTGTTTTCTCCTGCACAACTGAGAAATAGTCTTTGCTTAGACTTAAACCTGCAGTAGGCAGTATGTTTTTGGCATCATTGGGCAAAAAGTTCCATAACAACCTTTCAGCATATTATAATTCAAGTGTTCTGAGAGATAACTAGACTTCTGCACCTCCTCATGGCTCTGTTTTCAGGTTTTAAAAAATCTAGCCTGTGACGGAAGACTTTGGCCAATCACAGGTCATTACAATGAGAGAGCGTTCCTATTGGCTGTTCATTCAACGGAGGCAGCTGTCAATCACTTGCGAACTCGGATCAAACGGTCGAACTAGGCAGCGCTGATATGATGATATGAATCAATATTCTGTTACTGTAATACCTATATCAGAAACACCTTGTAGTGTACTTTTCAGCTGTAAAATTAGAAAGTTTGTTCCGGCTTGTGGGCGGTGCTTGGTATTTCCTCAACTGTTCTCAACATGGCTACCGGGTCATAAACTTTCTCATTTTTACAGTTTAACAGTACACTACAAGATGTTTCTGAAAACATTTGAGGCGAGAAATAGGCATTACAGTAGCAGAATATTGATTCATATTTGATCAGCGCTGCTTAATTTGATCGTTTGATCGGAGTTTGCGAGTGATTGACAGCTGCTCAGAGACGGCAAGGTTCTAGCTCGGCTCTGATTGGTTGTTTTCCTCCGGTCTGTGAAATCTTGCAGATGCCATTAGGAGCACCGGAGGACACAGAGGTACATGATTTTTTTCAGATTACCTGTCTCATGCACTACTGTCAGGATATAGAGACCGTTTTATAAAAATAGCCTTTTAATCATATATGCTCCATTTCTACCTACTGCTGCTTTAATTTACCTTAAAAAAAAATGATATTTTTAAGACTGTTTCCTGTATTAATAATCTCTATCAAAGGTATTGCAGCCAGACAACATTACTGGTAAAATATACTGTGGTACTGCAGTATAGTCAGACTGGTGATGCTATATGATGATGTGAGAAGGAGAAGAAGAGAGTGGGGGAGGCAGAAACATATTTGGGTGAGAAGTGGGAGGACTACAGAGGAGGTTGGAGCTACATACTGCAGCTCTGTGGCTGGCAGGGAAGGTAGAGGTGAGATAATATGTGGGTGTAAAAAGAGAAATCAAAGGAAAGGAAATGTTGCTGGAAAAAATGCAGCAACAGATCTGTTCAACGTGAGACAGACCAACATCGATTAATATGGATTTTTTTCACGGGATACACTGGAAGCTACACGAGAGATGTTTCAGGAAAAACAGAAAGAAAGCCATCTAATATAAGCCTCGGCAAAGAGCATTAGTTTCTAATGATTGCATGGCTCCGAGTGGATTATCTCTCTTATAGTAAGCCTACTTTCAATAATTAAAATACACTACTACGCTCTTGAAAATAGATGCTACTGTGAACGTTGGAAGAAACGTCACTCAAACAAGTGGGAGAAGCTGCAGCCAAGTAACGGATATGTGTCTTCAACTAAAACTGTGATGCAGCGGTTACATCAGAGGTGTGTTGTCGTCTAAAAATAAATCCCCCCCAGCCTATCAGAAGCGAGTATTCCCCACGGCAATGCTATGAGATGTGCGTCGCTTCGCCTACCCTGTGTAGCCCTGCGCGGTGCTCAGCTCCGGAGCAGTAGTTGCTGTCTAGAGAGTTGAATCTCTCCCTGAGTGGAGGCTGGTAGACGGAGGAATGCAGCACCTCTGGGGGCAGCGAGTTACTCCTGGCGTCCTCTCTGTGGTACAGCTGGTAATGATAATAATCATTAGTGTGAGTCACAGAATGATCAGTAGCATGACTAATTAATTAAGATAAGACTCACCTGAGGCCTCCATACTCTCCTGCTGTCGTAGAGGGGAGCGTAAACGCCATGAGCAGGAGCCAGAGGGCCGTACTGAGGCTGCCCCGGGTGGTGATGGAAGGCAGGTGGTCCCATCCGCTCTCTAGGTGGGTACCCCGACGAAGAGGAGGAAGGTGGATGCGGTGATTGAGGGTCACTGGGGTAGGAAGATGGCGGAGGGCCAATAGAGGGCGGCAAAGAGGATTCTGGGACGTTGGAGGATCGAAGGAAGCGTGCCATGCAGGGTTTGTGAGGAGGATGAAGAGAGGATTGGTAGTAGGAACCTGCTGGAGAGGAGGAGGAAATTTGCACTTTTCCAAGACAACACTAATTTTTTTAATATAAGCCTTAATTTTAAAAATAGGACTCACAGGTTGGTTGATAATGCGGCGTGTCATATGCAGAGTGGGGCTCCTGATAGTACAGCTCCGACGCCTGAGAAGGATGTGGTGCACGCAGCACGAACTGACCATGTTTGGGCATAGGAGCCCCACCGTCGCAACGCCCAACTGTTGTCAAGGGAGACGACGCTGAGGAGTGGCTGACTGGGGTCCTGGGAGGTGAGATGGGTTTCCTGTGTGACAACATGAAGAGTGAACACATGAATGCCTCTTGGGTTGAGTTGGAGATACCTAACACCAGACCTTCCCTGCCAAAATTATGTGCAAATATCCAATGTGTGCAAATCCACATATCAGGTGACTTGTAAATGTGGATTTGACTAGATTCCTTCAAGTGTAAATGAAAGAAAACCACATTTTTTGATACACAAATAATCATATGGACTACAATTTTTTGTTATATCCAACTTTACAAAAATAAACTCAATGTTTGGAACCATGCTTGCAAATATAAATTTATATATTGTTTATTTTTATATTGCTTAATTACTTATTGCAACTTCACTCCACATAAATAGTAATGGAAATAATATTAGGCTGGTCACAGGGTTAAAGTGGCAGTAGGCAACAATATTTTGGCATAATTTGGCAAAAATTCCATAATAACCTTTCAGCATATTGTAATTCAAGTGATCTGAGAGAAAACTACACCTCTGCACCTCCTCATGGCTCTGTTTACAGGCTTTAGAAAATCTTGCCCGTGACGGCAGACTTTGACCAATCACAGGGCATTTCAGAGAGAGCGTTCCTATTGGCTGTTCCACAAAAGGAGATGCGCGTTCACGTCTGGTCTCTGCAGATAGTGAAAGACTCGGTCAATGGCGGAACAACCTACTGGAAAGCTTGCTATTCCAGCATTGGCAGCAACTGCCTACACCTCAAAACAACCCAAAAAAAGAAAGACAGACTTTCAAAAAGACAGTCCAAACTGTTGATGTCGTTAGAAGGTAATGTGTAGCTCGCTGCGGTAGCCTCCTCAGATGTAGCGAGCACGTATGAAGCGCGTGCATATGCCCGTTCTCGTGTGGGGGGAGGGGCTTCGGACAGAGAGGGGAGAGCGGAGAGAGGAGAGAGCAGCTCGAGGGGATGCAGGATTTTGCGTTTTCCGGATTTCTACGCACTGCAGCTTTAAAGAGGACCTATTGTGCTTATTTTCAGGTGCATACTTGTATTTGGGGTTCCTACTAAAATATGTTTACATGCTTTAATGTTCAAGAAACGCTTTAGTCTTCTCATACCGGCTGTGCTGCAGCACCTCTTTTCACCCTCTGTCTGAAATGCTCTGTTTGACCTCCCGTGTGATTGGTCAACCGTGCCAAACTAGCCTAGGCAGGTATTATGCAAATGTCTTACTCTGTGACATCACCACGTTACGAAAGAAAAGAGGGACTTCAAGCAAGGCGTTTCAGGCAGTTCAAGAGCAGTGTTTCTCTGGGGGAGAGTATCTCCCTTTGGCGTGGACTTTGGGCTTTGTAACTTTGCAGACCTTTTACATGCACAAAATACCATATAACACACTAAAGGAAAGGGAAAAAGAACAAAAGCATAATAGGTCCTCTTTATAAGCCGACAACAGAAGATGTACAAGCATCAGTGAAAAAGTAGATAATAATAATCTTACTGTTCAGTTGACCCCGATGTGTTTCTGCTAGATAGTCCGTTGGACCCGTTGGCCCCGTTGGATCCATTCGGCACCGCTCTCTTCATTTCCTCCATCATGTCGGCCCCTCTGGAGATCAGTTGCGGGTGAATCAGGCCGGGCCCTGCCTCTGTCAGGGAGGCAGTGTTCTCCCCTGTGCCTTTGAGCCCCTGCCCCACACCTGTAGACACATCAGTCTGGATACTGCCCTCCATGGTGAAGGTTTTACCCATAACCCCCGGCGCTAACGGGAATGCGCGGCCCACGCTGCTGCTCTTCTTGTTCCTCAGTCTAAATCTGTAAAGAGAAGAAGAGACGACGGGGTAGGGTTATGTTTAGGAGTGGGAAACACCAGAGGCCCCACGACACGATATTATCACGATACTTAATAAGTTACGATACAATCTTATTGTGATTTTAAACATTTTTCGATATGCTGAGAATTGCGATAAGATATGTTGCGATTTATCACCTTTTTTCAACTGCAAATTATGCAGTTTGTCTGTTTCATCTAATCAGATACAGTTTTTACTCTGTTCATCAGTTTCTATTCACATATCTTGAGGTCAGAGGTCAAGAGACCCATTGAAAATGGCCATGCCAGTTTTCTTCGCCAAAATTTAGTGTAACTATGGAGCGTTATTTAGCGTTCTTCCCGACGAGATGAAAATCGTTTCCTTAGGTTTTCTAGTTTCATATTATACCAGTATCTTCATTCTAGCAGTTCTTCTCAATAGCGGCCGGCGGTAAATAGTTTATACAATAAAAGATCGATATACTTGACGTCCGTGTATTGATACAATATTGCCACGCAAAATATCGCAATACTATGCTGTTTCAATTTTTCCCCTTCCCCTCGTTATGTTTGGATTAATAAATGGTATTTGCAGTAAGGATCTCTTGTAAATAAAGATATGATTAGATAAATAAAACCTAATTAAAAAGGGGGACTTGGGGAAGACTGTGTAGGAACAGATGAGAGCAGAGAGACTCTAAAGGACTTTTTTGCAGGGCAGATAAAGTGTATCTGGGGCTACAAACCCTTAATATAATGTAGATATCTGTCTCGTTTCAATTCAATTCTTCCTTATATACAGATACATAGACACTTGTAAAAAATAAAGAAAATCTCCCACAGTTGGACAAGCAGACTTCTGTCTGGAATTTTTTTTTTTTATCTAAGTATAAATGCAAACTTGGACAACTGGAGTTATTTTCTATCTTGAATACAGTGACTCTTTCTTTCGGAGTGTATGTGAGTGCGGCGGACTCACTTCTCCAGCTCATCCTGCGTGTGTGCAAATGTACAGTTGGTTCCTCTGGGACAGCCTCCCTGCTGACGAAGGTCTCGGCACATGCTTGTCTTGTACTTGCTGTTGGCCTGAGGCTGCAAATACAATGATACGATACACATTACTGTAACTGTGAAATCAAACTAATGCATACAAGTCTTCAATGAAAGACTAAAATTAACTCAGGACTCTCGGTCTGAAGTTTTAAGTTGTGATAGATATAATAAAACATGGGCAATATAAGTGTAAAGTTCAAGATGTTAGTTAATGTTTACTCTTAACAGTGTTTGTGTACTGTTGTGATTAATTATCTAGATCCATAGTGATTCCAGTTTTTATTTACAAATTGTTAAAACTCCTTACAGTAGATGTTGAAAAGGAAAAGGCTCAGAATTTCACAATGGATGTCAAACAGATGTCAAAGACACTGCTGGCAAAGATGAATGATGTCACAAAGCAAAGCCAACAAACAGGTGTATAATAATCACCTTTGTGGTACATTCCCCGATGGAAAACAGACTTAGTGTTTATGGCAGGGCTGCTGTTTTGAAACTGTTTTCCTCCAAAGCAAACGCACAAAAATACTCCCTGCTTTACAGAGCTCAAAACACAAAGTATAATGGTGTGATCGGTCATCTTTAACATCTTATTTTCTAATATGGAGAAAAGTACAAGATTCATTTAACCAACAAAATGTCTCAGTTTGCACAGGGCAGAACTTCATGATAGCAAGCCATGGATGATGAAAGATATTATACTACAATATTGTACATGGATATTGTACAAGTATTATTTTATTTTATTTTATTTTATTTATGTATTTATGTATTTATGTATTTATGTATTTATTTATTTATTTATTCATTCATTCATTCATTCATTTATCTATTTATTTATTTATTTATTTATATTTATTTTAACCCTAAGCTTGCGGTAAACTGTGTCTGGACTTGATCTTGTTTTTAGGGTTTGTTTTAAACTTCATTCTCTGTTTACTGTTTGACATTGGCAGGAGATCTTCTGCCTCTATTCACCCTACTATACTGTTTGTTTAATGACGTGGTATCCAGCCAGAGACCATGTTGTCATGTCCCGTTTAGCCAAGAGGAACAAAGTGTGCTGCTAGACCCTGAACATCTTATCTTCCGTGTCAATGACCTTCTACGGTAAATAATAATAATAAATATTATGTTTATCAATCGCTCTGATTTCATGCATTGTTCTGTGTACAATCTCTTCGTATTGCCTCAGTGTACCTGCGGAGTGTCGTGGCTCTTCTTGCTGAAGTTCTGTATGAATTCCACTAGTCCGTGAACCACCAACTTCACAGCCAGCATCACACTTTCCAGCTCCTCCCATGATGGCGCCGGGGCATCTGCACACAGATCAACAACACAAGTCTGTTCAGAAGAAGGGATCCTAATCACTGCACAAGCTCTTAAAAAAGCTCAGGAGACAGAATTTAGCGTGTATCAGATATAATTAAGATTAGACATCCTGATATCTTTAAGTCAGGGTAAAACTCTCTAGCTGAGTTACTTTTTGGACGAGTACACACACACTTTCACCATTATATCTATTATACAATGTGATAAGTAAACAGAACAGCAAAAGAAGAGAATGTAAATAACGCAACTCTACAGTCATGCTGGCAGCTCTGTGAGGCTGAGAGCACATGCTAAAATTAGCGTGCCAAAATGCTCAAGTACTGGACAAATTTCAAATATTACCCCCTTATTGTCAAAATAGCTAGGAAAGCCATCCATCCTCTGAATGCTCTAGGTCTCTTTTTGTGGTTGTAAAGTTTCATGAGGCTGTGATTATCCTAGAGGTCACCACAGGTCATTTTATACAGTGAGGTCAAGTTTTAAAAAAATGGTCTCACTATATGAAATGGCAACTATGGGAACTAACATCATCACACATGAATACAATTAGGCTCATTGGATCCACAAGTGTCTCAGCTTTACAGTAAAACCCAATTTATGTAACTCCAAGACTGTTTAGGGACCTAAAAACTGCATGGTTTTGCCCCAAAACTGCATGTGATTATCATAAAGTGGGCATGTCTATAAAGGGGAGACTCGTGCGTACCCATAGAACCCATTTTCATTCACATATCTTGAGGTCAGAGGTCAAGGGACCTCTTTGAAAATCACCATTCCAGTTTTCCCTCACCAAAATGTTGCCTAAATTTTGAGCATTATTTCGCCTCTTTCCCAACAAGCTAGCATGACATGGTTGGTACTAATGGATTCCTTAGGTTTTTCTAGTTTCATATACATTTCCTCTAGCTTTAAGATTGAGCCCACATGCCTCGTAAAGACAGTAATGTCCTCTGGGATCGCCGGCAATCACGTAGGTCTCAGAGGGATAAGACACCACAATAGGCTACAGAATACAGAGTAGAGTGCGATCATATTTTAAACTCCCTGCTTGTCTTTGTGCTTTGCGCAATAAATATTTAACACACAAAATGAATCAGGAGTTTTAATCTTCTCTTTTGTGCTCGTTAATTGCATTTTGGTATGTGAGCGCCACAGCTTTCCTATTTACTTCACTTTTCGATCTCATTAATCTTTGTGGAACAGGACAAGCCCTTTATTCTGAGAAGTGTGAATCATTCAGACTCATTAGTATTCAGATGTCAAACAAACCCAAGTACCTGGGTTGTGGTCTATGTTGGCTAGCAGCTCTAGGTGCTGTCTAAGGCTGGTGAGGTTGGCGGGGTCTCCCGTCCTCTGCAGAACGATCGTCAGTTCCTGAACGCTCTTTGCAAACGACTCCGGGGACTGCAACTGGAGCAGAAGATGGAAGAGGAGAGTGAGGCATTAAAAAAATAAATATTAGAATAATGTGTTTGCCCTGTGCTTCTGTTCTCCAGAGGCTTGTTAGACCCACCGTGTGAAATTTCTATAATGAATGCTGAAACTTAAATGGCAAGTGGAATGACAACCTGTTACTTAATGGCATATGAATCATACCGGTACCTTGTCAATAATGGACTGCATATGTGACTTGTGGACCAGGTCTCCGTACAGCAGAGAGGACCACTGCTCGGGTGAAATCCGTAGGCCCGCCTCCATGGCGATGTGGACGATCTGAGCGTCGTGTTCTCTCCGGAGGGCCTCGTACGTTCGAAACTCTTCTTTCAGCTGCATCAGTGAGGAGTCTTCATCACGCTTAGTCACCTGACAGTAATGGAGGGAGAGAGAATAAGAAAGAGAGGAAATTGAGAGACAGGAGAGTGAGGAGAAAGACGAGGGAGAGAAGGAAGGTAGGGAGAGATTATTATTTTTTGTAAGAGTTTTTGTCATTGATACAGAACAAATGGAAAAATATCATCATCTTTCACGTCATCCCATAATTAAACGTCACTCCTTGTATACTACCAGACATGACACTTATAATCAATCGATCTCAATTTATATAGCACATTTCATACAACTGGCGTAAAAATCAATGTGCTGCAAATAAAAACAAAAAAACAAAGATCATATATGGCACATATATAAAACATATAAGATAAAAACATATAAGAAAAGAAGGTATCACATATAAATGTAGTAAACCAATTCTGTTGTTGTTTGTTTTGCTGTATTTTTTATTTTTAACATGAATGTAAAAGCTACATTAACGTTAAGAATTAAAAATACAGCAAAAGAAACAACAATACTATCGGTTTACTACTGTTAAGTGTATTGTATGGTAGTATACAAGAAGGAGAGACATTTTACAATTTTTATTTAATTTGTCCCTGCTGTTTAGTTTTACCTGTTTTTAGTCTTTAATTACTTATTAATTTAATTTAATGTAATTTTATATACATATATATATTCATTTTGGGGTGACCTATTACTTTAAAATAAAAATAGTATTTTGGTATGGGAGACAAAGAGGCATATTTGTCCAATTAAATGTGGCCAAATATACAAAGCAGCCAGTTTGTCCGTATGTGGTGTCTTCAGACTAACAAACTCAAATTCAGATCAGACAAAGGGATTCCCCCTTCTCAGAATCTGCCCTATGAGTAATCATCACAAGACACACAACCAGCTACTGTATCACTGTCACAACATATCTGCCAAGTTCAACAGCAACAACAAAATTGTGAGTGAACCGAATCAGATTTCATCATGATTGGAACTCTTGCTGCTGTCCATCCTCTTTGTCTGTTTTCTCTCTGTTCCTGCACTATCTTTCTCTGCATCTCTGTGCTGTGCTGTCCGTCTATCTGTCCTGGCTGCACGGCGGGGCAACAGGGGCAAATATAGACCGCTGTTACATCAGGGAGCGAATAGCTGGCATTTCTGCCCTACCAGCAATGTCTGTCATCAGATAACAGGCACAGAAATACACGCACGAGCAGCAAATATATCCACAGACGCTCGTATCCTGATTACAAATACGACTCTAATGCAATGTGAGATATTGGTGGTAATGGGCAACCCATTTAGGGAGTGATAATACTTTAATGTCAGACAGGGTGTTAAAGCTTAAAGGGGATGTTAAAGAGGACCTATTATGCTCAATTTCAGGTGCATACTCGTATTTTGGGTTTCTACTAAAACATGTTTACATGCTTTAATGTTCAAAAAAATGCTTTACTTTTCTCATGCTAGCTGTGCTTCCCCACCTCTTTTCACCCTCTGTCTGAAACACTCTGTTTGAGCTCCTGCCCCCCACCCCTCCCCAAAAAAACCCAGTCTGCTCTGATTGGTCAGCTGACCCACTGTTATGATTGGTCAACTGAACCAAACTCTTCAGACTCCGCTCCATTACCAAACTAGCCGCTAGGCAGGAATTATGCAAATATGTTACTTGGTTACATCACCACGTTACGGAAAAAAAGGCAGGACTTCAATCGAGGCCTTTCAGGCAGTTCAGGAGCAGTGTTTCTGTGGGGGAGAGCAACTCCCTTTGGCGTAGACTTTGGGTTTTGTAACTTTGAAGACCTTTTACATGCACAAAAAGCTATACAACACACTAAAGGAAAGGAGAAAAGCACAAAAGCACAATAGGTCCTCTTTAAGTTGGAGCTCAATCCACAATTGAAAAGAGGTTTTACCCAGACAAATTTTAAGAAAATCTTTGTTTTTGTTTATCTTAATTTGATAGAGTTTATTAAGTGGAATATATTATATAAAACTGAAAAGAATAACAGTTTTGGAGAACCCCTCTGTTACTGCTGACATACAAAAAAGGGTATTCATTTGAAGCACTATCTCTGCGGTAATGGACTACGTGGAGGATCTATTTAAACACCCTTCTTTTAATCAGGTCATTCATTATGGCTTGGGTTCTTGGGACAGCAGCAAACTGAGGTTCTTTTGTTCAGTCTGACGTAGATTACATTTTTTTAATAAAGCATTCAATAGTGCAGCTTGCTCACATGTCCTCGCATGTGCACGTATTTATGTGACTGATGTACATCTGTGTGTGTACGCTCATGCACGTACCTTGAAGCAGGAGGCCCTGTAGAGAAGCTGCACCACATGCCCTATGCTGGTTTTGGAGGCCTGAGGGAACCGAGCCTCGAGCTTTTGGACGACAAACAAGACCAACACCTTCCTGGACAAAGCTGACCCGTCCTCTAGAGCCAGTAAAACCAGCTTCAGAGCATCCTCTTGCATAGCTGATGAGGAGGAGGAGGTAGAGGGGGATTGTTGGGATGCAGCGAGAGGTGAGGATGGTGGGACGATGGAAGAACACAACACATATTTTAATCAACAAATCAAACAAACAAAATCTATTTGTAACACATAGAGCCAGGTGTCCTCAGACTTTCAAATGAACTCATTCTGTTATCATGATGAGAAACATTTTCCCAGTCAGAATCTGCCCTATGAGTAATCATCACAGGACACCGGGTACCAGCACCAGCAGCCAGTTTGATGAGACAATCCAAAAGGCAACTTCTGGACACAATTCCTTTGAATTCAGACACCAAACCACTAAAATAACAAGTAGTTTCAATGATTTCATAAATTCAACAAGTTTATAGCAGCAATAAAACCAAGATGCCACTTTATCGTTCTCAAACCTGTACCACACGGCTTGTACTTTTTACAGGTAACAAAAGTAAGCAAGTGACCTGTTTTTAAATTATAGTGCCTCAAAAAGTTCACAATAGCATGCATCACCTTTAAAACTTGAATGTCTGTTTTAAATGTCTAGTTGGAGATGGTTACAGTATAAGACAAGATGCAAAAAGACGTGTGGAATCTGCTGAAAAATCCATTCAAATCTTACAAATCACGTTTATTGCCATGCCTCACAACATCTAAGTGTTTGTGTCTTGGAGCATGACGTTCATTCACACCCACCAGGTCCCAGGAACTGGCATCCCCGCGCCCTCACCGCCGCCCACAGGTTGGCAGAGAGCTGCTGGGGGTTCTGGTGCTGCAGGATGAGCTCGGTGACGGTCCGCTCCCCCAGCGACCGGCCCGCCCGCACCGCCCGCACGCGGCCCTCCTCCTCCACCAGCTGGCAGTTCACCAAGGTCACCAGCTTCCTCTGCATTGGCCGGCTGAGCACGCTCGGACTCAGAGTCGCCACGCCTGCAGAAGGTGACAGGTCTGTGGTAAAACAGCGTGGCACTTCATCACAACTAGAACATTTACTTTAGTTATCAGTCATTTTTCAGTTTTATTGATTTTGTCTTAGTTTAACTCTGTTAAAGTCTGTTAGAACCAGTTACAGTATGTAGGTGTATTTAAAGGCCTCTTCATGGAATGGATAAAGGTTCACTGTGTAGCTAATCTCCCACCAATGGTTTATGATTCTTGGGGAACCAGAACATGACGAAGTGTGATCTAATTCGCCAAAAATGATGACGAATGCTGCCATAGCACCGTCACCCAGAAATTGGCTGAACAAACAACCGGAAACTACTGGTCATTTTCAGTGAGGTTAATCTTTCTTGTCTGGTTACGCAGAGAGCTGCATCTTCCCTCAGCATCATAAAAGTACAGCTTTCAGGCGTCAGGAGAAGTGTGAGAAGCATGAATTGCCAAGTTGCACATGGCAGCTCAACTGCAGCCCACGCATGTTCAGCACCAAGAGCTTCATTCTCTCTCTAGGATGTGAAACTCTAAAATTTACCATCAAAAACACAAAAACAGACACACAAACCTTTCGCTCCGCTGATGGGTTTCAGGTAGAGAGCCAGCTCTTCCACGCACTCCCTGCACACCTCGTAGTTCTCGACTTCTGCTGCACTGCTCAGGCTCACCGGCTGCACATCTGGGACCTGAGAGACGCACATCATCATGAGCACACACAAGACATAGAACACTTTGATACACAAACATGCCATCTTCTTTCTTCCCCGACTCACCTGAGCTCCGACCAGCTGCAGCAGGGCGCAGTTGACCGGCAGCAGGTCGATGTCGGTGCTGATCGGCGTCTGATCGAAGGGGCAGGCCTTGCGGTGCAGCTTGTGCAGGCAGGTCTTACACACCGTGTGGGAGCAGCCCAGGCTGATGGGCTGGTGGCCGCTGCTGTCGAACTCATTGTAGCAGATGGGGCAGGACAGGAACTCCGTCCACTGGGCCGCCTGCACTGGCATCCTGCTGCCGCACCACCGAGGGAGGTGTCGGCGAGCTCAGGGGGAATGCATGTCAATGAGCCCCGACTACAGCTCCTGCTCGCCGCCGACAACTGTGAGGAACAGGACATGAAGTTATGCAGCATTCATTTTGTAAAGACACACGTTAGCACAATACTGTAAAAAAAGAACAGGCGCAACTAATGATGTCATTATGATGAAAAAAGACAGTTTACTACTTCATTAATCCACTAATTGTTGCAGCACTAACCGGCACAATAAAGTACTTTAGATAATCCACCACATGGCACATTAAGGATCATCACAGTCTGCATGGCGTTACAATAACTACAACTATAGCTACACCACAAAAAAGCATTACATTCTGGGATTTGCACTCAGTGTGACTGAAAAAAAAGCCATATCAAATTTAAAGAGGACCTAATATGCTTATTTTCAGGTGCATACTTGTATTTAGTTTTTTCTACTAGAACATGTTTACATGCTTTAATGTTCAAAAAACGCTTAATTTTTCTCATACCGGCTGTGCTGCAGCACCTCTTTTCACCCTCTGTCTGAAACGCTCTGTTTGAGCTCCTGCCCCCCCCCTCCTAAAAAGCACAGTCTGCTCTGATTGGTCAGCTGGCCCACTCTGTTGTGATTGGTCAACGGAATCAAACTCTTCAGATTCCGCTCCAGCTCCGCTCTAACCAGTTTTGTTTGCGGGCGTGACAAACTGGCCGCTATAGCAGGTATTACGCAAATGTGTCACTTGGTGACATCACCACGTTATGGAAGAAAAGGCGGGACTTCAAGCGAGGTGTTTCTGGCAGCTCAGGAGCAGTGTTTCTGTGGGGGAGAGTAACTCCCTTTGGCGTGGACTTTGGGTTTTGTAACTTTGCAGACCTTTTACATGCACAAAAAAATATACAACACACTAAAGGAAAGGGAAAAAGCACAAAAGCATAAAAGGTCCTCTTTAAATAATCGAAAAAAAATAGAAGAATGTGAAATAGAGAATTCGTAAACCTCCACAATTACAACTAACATTGTGAAAGTTTTGTAATAAAGCCCATTAGAATTCATTATGTGCATATATTCACTCTGTTCGTATATATATTCAGCTGCTTGCCATAAAAAATATTAGCCATAGCTTCATAAATCAAGAATGCTTTTGCTTTGATGTATTATGATCTACATTTGAAAATATATATAATTTATACACATATTTACAGACAATAAGAGCTAACAGACAATGACATGGTGTCTAGCCAATAAATAAAGCAGAATAAATATCATTATTCTTTGAGCTCTATCAAGTGCAATAAGCATTTAGCTAAGTACACAGGCAATCTTCAGCCACTCTCCCCATAAAAGTCAGACATTTATTTAATACAGGCAATAAAAGCGCTCTCTCCCTCTCTCCTAAAATAAGCAGTTGCCAAATTCTCAACACATATTGCGTTAAAAGGCCTCGCTGTGAACACAATTTGTACAGTATCAAGCTGTCCAAGCCTATATTTCACTCTCCTCATTACCAACACAGACGGGACATTATTTAAATCATCAAAGATAACAAGAACAAGTAGAAAAACAAGAGTGCCAAAGATAAAACATTATTCAAGAATAGCAGATGAAGACAATTACCTCAAAAATAAAGGTCCAAGTTTGAGCACTGAGTGTTAATTTGAGAGTGAGATCGGTCTTGCAGAATCATCTCAGCTTCCACTTCCTGCTCTTTAAGACAAACCCTCTCTTGTCTAATGAGGACTGAGCTCACGCTGAATCATAATAATACTGAATGAGCACAACTGATAAACACAGACAGGATCATCAGGTTGAGACGGATAAAGCTGAATCATAACAGCGTTTCCTGTATCAGGGAAAGTTTGTAGGCCAGTGTTTGTTTATGTCAAATGTTCACAGACATCTTTTACAACTGACTCTCATTCAGTTTCGTATTAGTGAGCACAGTTTGCAAGATTGTATTGAACTGAGCACAATGCCACACGGTGAGATAGACAAGTTGAAATAAAGATATACAACACTACTTATTTAGAATAGCATCAAAACAAACACTTGTTACTGCACTATAAGTGAATATAAGTGTTTTCTGCAGGCAGTATTTTTTTTACTTCAACTGACAAAGTTCTTCCTGCATACTATTTGATTTGAACATCAACCCATTAACTACAAGCAAAACCTTGCATAAAAAAATACATGCAAACATGAGAAAAATCCTTCTGACTCCATTATGCAAAGTGTTTTAGACACAGTGGCACACAGACAGTCAGCACCTGTTGCTTTTTAAGAGTCTGCTGCATCTGTTCAAACTGCTCACCAAAATAACAGCTGGTGCCCTAAAACAGAACAGAACAGGTGCCATGATAAACTGAACAAAAAATATCTATTCAAATGGGTTTAGAGATAAAATAACTCGCACACACACTCACACAGTGCAAATAAAGGAGATTATAGAGGACAAAGCAAATCAGTTAACGGACCAAACACGTTTTGAAAATATGCAACCAGTGTGTGTGTGTGTGTGTGTGTGTGTGTGTGTGTGTGTGATTCTGAGAGCCTGTGCAGCATGTATAATGTAAAAATATATTTAATTTTTCTATAAACTCTACAGTGTGTTTCTGTGTCCCATGAAATAAAAACAAAACTCCAATATGTCTGGAAAAGTAAGAATAAAAAAAAAGATTCCCCAAGTTTTCTAGGAATTGTCTGAGCTTGAATATCAACCTTTTTACAACCTTTTATGGCAAATATTTATTAGTATAAAGTATGCAACCAGTGTGTATGTGTGTGTGTGCTTCTGAGAGCCTGTGCAGCATGTATCGACCACGTGCACAAATATATATTTAATTTTTCTATTAACACTACTTTCTGTGTCCCATGAAATAAAAACAAAACTCCTATATGTCTGGAAAAGTAATAATAATAATAATAATAATAATAAAAAAAAAAAAGATTCCCCAAGTTTCCTAGGAATTGTCTGAGCTTGAATAACAACCTTTTTTTTTTTTACAACCTTTTATGGCAAATAAATATGAGTATTTTTACAATATGAAGATGCTGGCAGTCCAATGGGAAGCGAAAGAGGAACTGTGCGCATTTACGCATTACGCGCCACATTAAACAACAAACACACCCACAACATGCATTTCAATGTGATTTAAATCATAATATATATATATAGCAGTTATAAATATGCCAGTTTACTGTCTATACACGCACCTTCCAACCTGCCCCCCGCTGCAGCGCGCGGTGCCCGTGTGTCCGCGTGGAAAGCTCCGCTCTGTCCTCGCGCGTCATATTTCCTTCCGCGAGGAGAACCAAATATAACACCTATTACGGGTTATTGCAGCCCACAAACTGAGGAACCACCGGAGTGAGGTAACGCTCATGTGATGAAGCTGGCTCAGGGTGGGGGGGGGAGTTTTTGGAGACGATGAAGGTGGGGCAGTTTTTTTTTATCTTGGACTCTTTCTCTGCGTGCGCGCGGATTAAGGAGTGGTGCAAACTCTGGGGGCAACTGTTCACCGTCATTCGCTGGCACTAGTCACGTTGACAGCCACCTGTTCCTGCTCGGAGCAACTGCTACATCCTGTCTTTTACTTGGCAGAATGCAAGAAGTCTGGCCTGAGCTCCTGCCTGTCTCTCTCTCTGTGCAGAAATGATTCCTGCAACACATGGCTGGATGCACTGTCACACCACAATTAGATCCATGATATGCATAAGTACCTCACAACACATAATGTGCACAAGACTTCCATTAAAGGGACTACTTGTAAGATTCAGAAATGCTTGTTAGCAGCGACACCTGTGGCCGTCAAGTCAACGAAAGTCAGCGTCGGGCTCGCGCTTGCTCGCTCTAAATAGACATGAACGAGCATCGCTCAAAACAGTGAGGCGACACACGTCAGCTAAAACCACAATATCACTCTATATTTCACCTGCTTGGCAGTAATGTTAGCTGACCAGACGAAGGTCTCTCCATGAATCAATGCTGATCCTAGTGTTGGCTTTTCAAGAGAAACGTTATCGTCTCCCGACTGCGCCCGCAGGGAGACACCAGCACCCGGTCAGAGACGATAACGTTTCTCGCTGCGAAGCCCCGTCACTTCACAAGACACGGGAAACATCTGTTGGTCTGGAGGAGCTGCAGCATTTATTTCTGCACAAACGTCCCACTGTACATTCACTAGATATTCTCAGAGCTACTAACTCTTCTGCAGTGTGGAGTGTGCGCGCATGAACGTGAGGTGGAGCGAGAACGTGCGCGTTGTGTGAGTGAAGACAAGCAGTCAGCGGAGCGGTCTGAACAGCGTAGCCACACGCGAGCGCGCATATGCGAGCGCGCATGGGATCCCGACCCAGTAGATTTATACGTGTAAAAAGTTACAAACAGTCCCATTAATTGCATGAATGGACCACTGCGTTATGCCACACACACACACAAAAAAAGCCCCCACAGTCATGAATAAGTCCGGTCTTGTGACCTTGGAAGGAGGAGTGGGCGTGATGTGATGTCACAGGAGACCTCAACTTCCTCATTAGGCTCCACTGATTATTTCAAAATGAGGAAATTGACCTATGAGCTGTGTTTTTTATTCTACCAGGCTTGTCCATGCTTGCGATTCACCTGCTACGGTTTGTGAACTTGAGGATGTGCCATTTTTAAAAACACACCCCAAGCATCCAAGAAAGCTCCAGTGTCCACTTTTAAGAGCAAAAAATATCCCTAAAACTGTTGAACGAAAGAAGGCTTCGTAGCTTTTATAAGCCGTTATTTTTGCTTGTAGCTGCCTGTTGAGCCACCCACTCTGCCGAGCGGAGGATGAGAAGTACATTGTGTCTTTACAGCCAACAGTTGGCGAGCTATCATCTGGCTCAGGACAGTGAGTCCTCACTTGGCCCCCTCTGTGTGGGGGAGGGCATCTGGAGTTTCCTTTGGCATGTCTCATAGAGAGAGAGAGAGAGAGAGAGAGAGAGAGAGAGAGAGAGAGAGAGAGAGAGAGATTGTTTTGAGAGAGTGTTTTTCAGAACATTGAGGTACGAACATTTTCACAATAGGATGGCCCATCCTCATTTATCAAGGGTCTTTATTAGATTTGGACTCTGGCTTATAGGCTCATGATTTAAGGGTAAGGGTGGAAGTTCTCACATTGGCAGCGAAAGATTGGGTAGAAATAAATCAGGTAGACTCATGCTGGTGCATGCTAAGATCACTACAGCGCCTGCAAAAATATCATGCCAGGGGGGAAAACTACAGTTGCTCCGATATCAGGATCGGAAATGCATCCGTATCGGCGAGTACGCTACCATCATTTATTAACCCAGGAAAAAAATAAACTGAAATCCAGAAATCAACACCACTTCGCCGCTCCAAAACAGTAGCCTTCACTGTGCCTCCGTCGCCCTGACTGATCATGGCTGCCACTGACAACTACTGTTTTGGAGCAGCGAAGAAGAACTGCTTGCAGGTAGCTTGTCACATGACCAATCCAAGCTGTACACACCCTCATGCAGGCAGGATTAGGTCATGATTGGCTTAAGAACTGAGGTTAGGCATGTAGTAACGATGGATGGATGTGGCTGCCAACCAAAATAATCTAACAGTTAGACGTTTGACCAGTTTATGGGTCCACAACAATCAACAACAATAAGGAGATGAGCTGTCTCATGGGTGGCTGAGCAAACGCTGCATCATCTGATGGACAAACAGTCATCCTCATATCGTCCAAAAACGTTTCTGCTGCACGTGCACACACATACATACAGTACGCAAGAAAAGAAAAAAGAAATGGCTGCATGGACACACACACACAAACTCACACACACCGCCACAGAGCAGAGTTGGACCTGAAGGAGAGGAATCTGAAGTAATGTGAGGACTCCTTCTCAGTGTCACTGTGACCCTTGAATTAGAACATTCCTTCTAGTGTGTGTGTGTGTGTATGTGTGTATGCAAGCATGTGAGAGCGTGTGTAAGAATATGCACGTCACTGTTTGTGACGTCACTGGATCAGTAAACCCAGGTTGGTGTTTTCACCAGAGACACAGATTAATGGAATATAGGCTACGTTCACACTGCAGGCCTATTAGTGCTCTATTCAGATTTAATGCTCAGATCTGATCTTTTTGTTTGGTTGTTCACATTATTTTTTATAAATGTGGCCAATATCAGATTCCTGTGTGAACTGGTCATGGTCCTGAACTGCGCAAAAGAACAATAACAAAGACACGCTGTCAGACGGAAGTAAACGTGGAGGCCACTGAAGTCAACGTTTACAGTTTTATTTATGTATTTATTTAAAGTTAATGTGCAGGGGAACCATAGACTGTATATAAGAAGTGGACGTATAGTCACCGTGACGTCACCCATTGGTGTGTGGACTGCTGTTTTGGAGCCTCGAGTTCGGCATTTTGGCCGTCGCCATCTTGGCTTTTTGGAACCAGAAGTGACACGAGAAGGTGGAGCTAAGTACAACCGAACACTGCATAAGATATTTTTAGGCGACCAAAATGTTGCAGTTAACTTTCATGAACTGAAAAACAAAACACGTGAAAGGGTTAAAGTTGTAAGACAAAAACGCAGACAACTCCCAGACCGGACAACGCCGTGGTAGCAACCTGTCAATCACAAGATAGCCACGCCCTAAAGCATACCCTGCTTTATGGTCTATTGGACTCTGAATGGGACCATAATTTACTAAATGAACATCATGCTGTATTGAAGAAGACTTGAAAGTAGCAATTGAGACCATAAACTCATGTTCACAATGTTTACTGAGGTAGTAAACCAGAGGAGTCGCCCCCTGCTGGATATTAGCAAGAATGCAAGTTTAAGGCACTTCAGCGATGGCTTCACTTTTCAGACCCGGAGGTAGCCCGCTGGCGGAAACCAGCAAATTTGTGAGCAGATGATAACGATCACTGTTCCACCACTGACTGCCTCCACCGCAGCTGTCTTCCATATTTGTGTTCACGGTCGTATCTAGAAGGTAACCAACAAGCTGTGAAAACGTGTGAAACTCTCACAAGACTCACTGCCCGACCTTAACCATTTGAGGTTAATGCCTAACCTTAGCCATCTCGCGAGAGTTTGGCAACTTGTGGGTCATCTTCCAGACACACATGACCATGAGTGACATAAAAGTCGCAAAGACACATTAGACTGCGGTCGCATTGCAAAAAAATTGTACTTGTATCTGATTTAGGAACACATATGAAAGTGGCACAAATCAGAATTGAAAAGCTCAGATTCCACGTGATTTGTGCCGTTCACACTGTTATGTAAAAAAAACAGATACGAGTCACATGTACGCAAAAAATAAAAAAAACTGATTTTAGCCACTTTTGCCTACAGTGTAAACATAGCCTTATTCACAAAAACTCCCCAACAACTGATTTACTATCACTAAAGAAGTACATCAGCACAAAACAAAGGTCTCATTCTATAATTCATGGCCGTACTACTGTAATCACTACTCTAATTTACTCATTTTGAGAAATATGTGCAACTTGTGCTCACACACACACAAACACACACGCACACACACACACACACACACACACACACGCACACACACACACACACACACACAGAAAAGTTGTTTTAATGAGCCTATTTAGGTATTTACAAAAAATGTAATTTCCATTCTCATGACTCATTTGTCTTCACTTCTGTAGATGTGCTCATGACCTTTTAAATCCCCCCCTAAATATGCCTGGCCTACCCCTTTACAACATGAAGCTACAACCAGAAGTTTAACATAAACTCAACTGCTGCACAGCCTTCGGGGGAACAACTTTGTGGGTAAAGCACAACAAGACCGAAACCTCACACCCACCACATTGCTGAAGAAAAAAAAAAATACTGAAAAACTCTATTATCAGTCGAGTCAAGCAAGCCAAGAAGACTATAAACACTAAACTCTTTTGTCCTGAAATACATTTCTGTTGACAACAAAGTGAAAGTAATTCAATCAGATTGTGTTTACATGCACAATAACTCTCGACTTGCAGCACCTCTCGGCTGCAAAGTGAAAGCACTTATAACCACAACCAGCAGGTAAATGATGAAGAGAAAGTTCAACTTTAACACTGACGCTGCTTGTTAATCTTTAAAAAGTCTCAACAGGCACACACACATTCCAGTATATGGGACAAAACACTAATGCACTTACAGTCTGCAATGAAAAAATCTTATTTTGGCTTTACATGATTTTAAATTTTGTTTTTGTATTGCAGCACACGGGCTATTTTTTTGTGATATTTGGATTGTTTCGTTCCATAATTCATTGCAGGATTACTACACTTGTTTTTGTGTGTGCTCGCTTGTTTTTGAGTGTACAGCACAGTGGGGGTATGTGGGTCTGGGTGATTATTTATTCATTAGGCCTGTCATCACAGTGTGTGGATGTAGGCAGGGCAACCATACAGCTCACAATCTACAACACATATAGGCCTACTTTATTACGCATGCTGCTGCAGTAGGAGACAACCAAGAAGAGTTATGCAATCTTAGTTTGTTGCAGCCTTGGATTATCAAAAACATCAGGTTGCATCCAGCTGCAAAACCAGCAGATTATATAGAGTATAACCTCCAACATGACAGGCTGCTGCACACTCCTCCTTGCCTTTTCAGACTGTAAATAATATGCAACACCTGAACTTGCTCTGCTGTGGCTCAGGAGGAGTCACTTTGAGAGCAAAAGTGATGCTCCTCCATAAATTGTGCACCACGCTTTTTGGGGGTAACATCAACCTAGTCTCCACCATTGCAGCAAGCATATCTATTTCATGTTGCTTTTTTACAGCATGCAATGACAACTCTTTCTAGAAAACCCTCATTCGTATGAGCTTATTATTATGGGCCCATAACTCCAAATACAACCAGCCTTCTTATTATAATATCTCATCAGCACCAGTTGCAGGAATTAATGATGATGCGCTGGTGGGCTGAATAGTTTCCAGGTTTAATGATATAATAATGTCTGAAATCTGTAGCTGTTAAATGAGATAAACACACAAAATCTGATAGAAAAATTTCTTTGCACACATCAAACAAAAATCTCGATTTAAAGGAGGAACAGGAGAAAGTAGCGCGCACCTCCTCTGGATAAGTCACTTACCTCAGAGCTCCAGAATAAACATATTCATCCCACAGAAGCGCATCAAAAATAATAATAATAATAATCATAAATAAAAAAAAATCATCAGTTGCAAAACAGCAGCAGCAGCCAGCTCAGGGTGAGATCATTCTTGATGCCAGAGTGATGTGGCTCTGCATTTCAGAGCATTATAGAGACAGCTGCCTTGGTCCACTGTTTGATCCTCTGCCCTCCTTTTCGACAGTACATGACGGACACGTTCACGCAGGTACAGTGAGAGAGCAGGCTGAGATGAGATGGTGGTATCGCTCCGCCGGTGATGGTGCCTCACGACCGGGCTGCACAGGCGGAGAGCTGCTGCTGCCGCACCGAGAGAATAATACGCATCATGCATTTACTCCATAGACGCTTGTTTTGTTCATCCTCCAGACGTTTCAATGAAAAATGCTTGCGCGTAATTGGAGGAGCGGTGTGTGTGTGTGTGTGTGTGTGTGTGTGTGGTGGGGCACTATTTTAATGTTGTGAGCAAGGATAAAAAGATGTAAAGGGGCAAGCCGGAACAAGCCGCTTTTCGAGGCGTGGGCTGTCTGGTTTTAAAGGAACAGACCGGCTGGAGGATGATGATGATGATGATGATGATGCGCTTCAGCAAGTGCGCTCTGAAGAGAGGAAGTTCACACACACACACACACATACATACAGACTAAACACAAGCAGTTCCCGCTCGCTTTATTGCAGCCCTGCATGCGTTTAGAGAAGTGGAGCAGCAGTGGAAGAAAATAAAACTCAGTTTGTCTTCCCCATTATTTATAATGTTGTTTACTCTCCCATACTAACCTACTAACCATGCATGCATGCAGTGTGGGGGAATGTAACTCACTTATCTAGGTATACTGTACTTAAAGCTGCAGTATTGGAGAATTGGAGCAGATATGATGGTGTAATACAGCTAAAAATGTAAATGACAAATGTATTGGTTTTGGTTAGACTAGACTGACTGAAATGTTCAGTGTAATCTGATGACTAAAACAAAAAGAACATTTGACACAGGGCTAGACTAAGATTAAATTAAAGGGACTGTTTGTAACTTCTTACATGTAGAAATCACCCGGGTCGGTGTCCCATGCGCGCCCAAGTATACACGCTCGCTTCGTGTATGCACGCTTGCGCCGTATGCATGCTCGTGTTCGTGTGGCTATGCTGTTCAGACAAGACTCCAACACAAACTACACAGAAGCACCAAAAATACAAAGTTCTATCTAGCTTTGGTCTCCAGGGCTGGAGTCTCTGCTGTACTCTGCTCCTCTGCTCCTCTGCCTGCTTGCCTTCACTCACAGCATTCTCCACCTCACGTGCATGCGCACACACTGCAGAAGACTTCGTAGCTCTGAGAATATCTAGTGAATGTACAGTGGACGTTTGTGCAGAAATAAATGCTGCAGCTCCTCCAGACCAACAGAGGTTTTCTGTGTCATGTGAAGTGACGGGGCTCAACAGCGAGAAACGTTATCGTCTCCGACCGGGTGCCGGTGTCCCTGTTTCCTCTGACCGCGGTCGGGAGGCTGAAGCAGGAAAAGCCAACACTAGGATCAGCATTGATTCATGGAGAGACCTTCGTCTGGTCAGCTAACATTACTGAAAAGCAGGTGAAATATAGAGTGATATTGTGGCGATGCTTGTTCATGTCTATTTAGAGCGAGAACAAGTGCGAGCTCGACGCTGACTTTCGTTGACTTAACGGCCACAGGTGTCGCTGTTAACAAGCATTTCTGATTCTTACAAACAGTTCCTTTAAGAGAGAATACTTTTTGACTAAAAATAATGACTAAAAGTTGACTAAAATGTAATATAATAACTAAAACGGGAGTAAAATGGGATTAGAACATTATGAGTTGTCGTCGACTTAAACTAGACTAAAACTATGAGGGATAAAAATGACTAAAATGTGACTAAAACTAATAAGCATTTTTGTCTGAAGAGTAAGACTAAGATTAAATCTAAAATAGCTACCAAAACGAAAACCGCAATACTGTCACCGGTTTCCCCCTCTTATAGAGAGTAATACAAGTGCCCACATTATGCGTGACCACATATTTTAGCACAATGGATCCCAACTATCAGGCCTCTTAAAGCTGCAGTAGGTAGAAATGGAGCAAATATGTTTAACAAAAGTTATTTTTATAAAACAGTTACTATATCCTGACAGTATGAGACAGGTAATCTGAAAAAAAGATGTGCCTCTGTGTCCTCCGGTGCTCCTAATGGCATCTGCAAGATTATTTATATATTATTCTGCATAGTGAGTACTTTGGTACTTTATGTAAATTTTGATGATAATACTTTTGTACTTTTACTGAAGTAAGATTTTGAATGCAGGACTTTTACTTGTAACAGAGTATTTATACATTGTAATACTGCTTCTTTTACTTATACTTATAAGTAAAAGATCTGAACACTTCTTCCACCTCGCATTGATGTGTTTATCTCCAACTCTTTGACCAATATTTTTTAATTATCTTGAATTACATTTGTTGTTATTATTATTAGGCTGTTACAGCATTTCAAAGTCAGAATTATGTGAATATATTCAAATGTCTTCTTATGTAAAATATAATTATTTTATATTGAGAGTGCCTTTTTATATCTATTATAGGCTACTGGTTGATAAAACTCTGGCTTATGTTGATGAACGTGGCCTACTGAGGTTAATCCGGTTAGTTGGCTAGCCTCATCCAGTACATTATAATAGACTTAGTCTGGCATCTCAGTGGTATTTAACATGCTCATTGGCTATGGCTTTACCTCCAGTGTTTATAATGTATCATACTGTAGTAATAATAACTCAGACTGTCTATGTTCACCCTATTCGACTGTTATCAGGCCATTAAATAGGCTTTATCAGTTGCTATAAGCATCATAGATGTGGGTCAGTAGGGGCCTACTACGCCTACTATGTTGTAAGAGTGAAAGCGAAACTTACAACTACAACATCTTCAGGTTTAGGCAACGAAACTACAACTTCTTTAGGTTTAGGCAACAGAAAGACTACCACTTCTTAAGGTTTGGGCAACAAAAACACTTACTTAGGTGTAGGCAACACAATTACAACTTATTTAGGTTTAGCCAACAAAACCACTGAGTTAAGTTTAGGGAAACAACTTAACTTAAAATAACTAAGTTTCAATAAGTGAAAATGAAACTTGTGAATACAAAGACAGCTACACATTTTTGGTTCCACACAGGATGCAAACCCCGGCCTCCTGGATGAAAATCCTGTGTTTTGTGTCCCATCGACCTCATATAGAGTTTTACATTGTCTATACTACAACGCCTGACTTCTGCTTCTGCTCCTGTCATCATTACTGCAGTTGCTAGAGGTCGCTGTCATGTTCTATTACACTATCTTTTGGTGATCTACCATATGAATAGATGATCAAACCTACTAGTGGGTGTAGTAGGCCCTTATTGACCCACATCTATGGGGCTTATAGCAACTGTTAACGCCTATTTAATAGCCTGATTGACCTTCTGTTCACTACAGGAGATGTGAGCTTATGAGGACATAATGTGTTTCTAATTTACTATAACATGCATATTGGAGAGTTAAATATGTGCTAATTTACTTTTTTGAGATGTTGCAAGCCATTTGTACATGCATGAGGCTGTTGGCTTGAAAAAGTTACTTTAGTTAGTGAAAATTTGAGGCCGACCTGTCTCCGTGGTAACAAGTGGTGCATTTGGCACTGCGAGGAACTCAAACTCAGTTACATAATGAGTCTGGATAACACTACTGTGAGTTAAACAGTGACTGAACTGTCCTATCTGAGTGTTTTATTTGAGTGCTTCATTTATATGTGACTCGCTGTGTGGAGTGAGCTGTTTGCATTATCAGAGAAGTGTCCTTAATAAAGTGAGCGGTCCATTTAGCAAAGAATGATATCAGGAGGTCAGCTCACTCAAATGTCATCCTGCAGTAAAAGCACAAATTAATGTTTAACACTTCACCTTTGATTTAGATAATAACAAAACCAACAATCTCTTTTTGCACATCTACTGTATCGTCACATGACAATCCCTCCTCTCTGTGGATGTGGCTGCAGGTTAAATGCTGCCTCAACATGATGTGGAAATAATCAGTGGAACAACTTGACAGCTGCAAGCAGTAATTTCAAAGTGTTTGTTCATTCAAACTCGAGTGTTTTCTAACTTGCACCCCTTAAATCACATGCAGTTAGTGAGCGATGTATTTGAGTTTGTTTTACAGCAAAGTAAACTAAACATTAAAAATGACAGTGATTGCAATCTGTCATATGCATACTTTATATTGTGTATTATAAACACTATAAAACACTGCAATTTCCACCCACAGCAGTTGTGCAACCAATAGAGCTTTATTCTTTTCTTGTATTTAGCCACGACAGCCCACCACTTTGATCCAGATTGCCATTGCTATGAAATTTTCAACAGACATTCATGGTCTCCAGAAGATGAATCCAACCCCCACTCCTTTAGTGCCACCAGCAGGTTGACATTTGTGGTTTTTAGTGACATTTCTTGTATGCAGTTGAATGGATTGTCATAACATTTTCAATCAAATGTGCCCAGAGGATGCATTATAATTTAATTATAAATCATAAGGTCAATATTTTAATTGGTCTGATACTTTAGTTTATGACCAAATACATACAAAATGAATGATATTTCTATCCGTCTCAGCTGTACTTACATTTGTTTTGTTAATTTTTTGTTAATTTTGTTAATTAGCAAATGTTAGCAAATGTAACACGCTGAACTAAGATGGTGAACATGGTAAACATTATGCCTGCTAAACATCAGCATTGGCATTGTCATTGGGAGCATGTTAGCATGCTGAGTTTACGTTTATCAGTCTCACAAAGCCACTAGCATGATGTAGATCTTAGTCTTACGGAATATACCAATTGGTGAAAAAGGATTATCTGTGCTTTTTGGCATCAGATAAATATCAAATAAAAATACATTTCATTGTAGTGTTTTCAGATTTATTTATCAGAGGTAGTTCTGCTGAGAGCAATGCCATATTTTTTAGGAATATAGCCTCACACAGTTGCGCACATTCATATCTGTACAGTCACAGTCTGATCTGTTGGCCAACAATATTTCCTATACCAGCATCACAGTAAATGGACTCCTTGGTACAGTCATGGTCATGCACATGCATATATATATATATACACCTCCAGTAATGGTTTTAATTATCATAAGACCAAAGAAAATGCTTCTTCTCGATAACCCACTGTCTTTTATCACTCTAGTTACCAGCCGAGACAGTGACGCTGCATGGTCTTCTGTCTGTTTTCACCTCAATAGTGTCACAACTGTATAAGATGTAGTCACGAAACTTTACAGGTGTGCAGTTGAGATCAAAATGAAGACCGAGTTCGAAGATGGGTGTAGTCCGAGCAAGGGGGCCAGAAGTAGGAGGGTAGGAAGAAGGAAAGGGGCCATTGCCCCCCTCCCCAGGATTTGGTGTTGTGGCTGGTGTGATCGCATCACAAGATGGTCTCTATACCTTTCTCTGTATCTACCACTACTCCTCCATCTTCCCCACTGCCTTCATCCTCCTCATATTTTATACCTCTCATTCATAATGGAGGTTCCCCGAATGCCACATTTACTGTGTGTGTGTGTGTGTGCACATACTCCCACTATAATTTATGTATTGAATACACAGCCCACCATGCGTTAATCATTTGTCTGCACACAGACTCACACATTACAAGCCAATGGCACCTCGGATGCCCCGAGGAGGGCAACGACTACTGTTCCATTCACTGAGATGAGTGACGGAGAAAGGAAGGGAAAGGATGGAGCGAGAGAGAGAGAGAGAATGGAAACCCTCTCAGCCACGCGGGAGAACCCACTCACTGATAACGTAATGCTCAGCGAGCTGCACACAATTTCAGTCGGGTCAAATGGAGAAGCAGTGGTTTGTCTGTGAACTCCAGCAGGCAGTATGCAGCATTCAGTCTATCCAAAGAAAATCAACAAACAAGCCGTGAAATAACCTTTTAAAACTAGAAAGGCATTTTATTTTAAAACTGTTTTCTCCAGAATTTGTTGCAGTAATTAAAGCAGTGTTCACTTGTTCACTGTATTATGAATTTTTCTTTTTTTATACTTTCTTTTTTCCCTTTTTTCAAGGTTGTTTTCATATATGCAATGTACAGTTCGTAATTACAATAGTTTATTAACCAATTTTTTAAGTAGTTGAGCTTATAGACAAACTCATTAACTACACTAGAGAAAACAACTTCAACATTCAAAATTGAAATAAAATTAAGAAAAGAAATAATAATAATAATGATAAAAAGAAAAAATATAATAAAAAAACCCCAATAATAATACAAAAAATAACTGAGTAATAATAAATTAAATAAACAAGTTAATAGAAAATTATGAATTTTTCAGTCATAGCATTCTCTCTCTTATAGTTACTTTTGGCTTATCTTATTTTCTAATAATCTTGGGTTGTAGAGGGAACAGAGACACAAACTCAGTCATCTGTACACACTATATAAAATGCAGGAGCACCAGGCCATGACATAGGCATTATCAGTCGCTTTGAGGACCATAGATGTGGGTCAGTGGGGGCCTACTACACCTATTACATTGTAAAATTGAAAGCAAAACTTAAAAAGCAACACCTTCTAACACATTGTAAAACTGAATGAAACGTTTTGAGCACAAACAAAACAAATTGAAAAAAAATGAATTACTAAGGTCACTAGATGTCGCTGTCATGTTCTTTTATACCTTCTTTCTGTGATGTACCATGTGAATAGATGATAAAACCTAATATTGGGTGTAGTGGGCCCCGACTGACCCACATCTATGGTGCTTATAGTGACCGATAACACCTATTTAATGGCCTGATAAAAGTCTAATCGGCTGTGGAAACAATGCCCCAACTCAACCCTATATGAGACTGCATTCACTATTATACATGCCAGACTATCTATAGCATAATGAAAAGTGTACATTGCATGCTACAGGACTTAATTCAATGTATTGTACCAGCAGAGATCAGGAAAACGCTGCAGAAGGCACAGAAGGAATTTCCATTAGCCAGATGATACAGTGCAAATGCATGAACTCACTGATCTTTTATCACTGTTATGGGAGATACTGATGTAGCAGAAAGGGAGATAATTTGAGATTTTGAGATACCTTATTTGACATGTTCCCAAAGTAATAGAAACAAACAACTGTTAGGCCCCTGCATTAACAACACTTGAGCTAAAACTGCTTGTTTGTCATAAGTGCACAGCTTCCTCCATGTTTTGCAGGCTACCCTTACCATGAACGTCCTTCAGGTGGCGCCTGAGGCCTGGCTTGTGAGCGAAGAGCACAGCGCAGTGCTTACACTCATGGGGCTTACTATCCCATGTGTGCAGATCGAGGTGTTCTTGCAGCATGGCCTTCTGGGAGAACGTCTTGTGGCACAGCGGACATCGGAAAGGCTTGACCCCGGTGTGGACGTGTACGTGGCGGGTCAGGTTGCTCCTCTGGGAAAAGCCTCTCCCGCAGACCAAACACATGTGCTGTCTGTGCTCCTTCAGGTGGCCCACGTAGCTCTGCATGTGCTGGAAGACTCTGTCGCACCTCCGGCACAGGTACGGCCTCTGGATCGAGACGCCGTCTGAACCTTCTGCCAGATCATCATCTCCAGAACAATGACTCTTTGCTCCGGAGAGGCGGAACAGATCGGATTCCATCAGCTCTCCGCATTCTTGCAGTTGAGCTGCCAGCAAGAACATTTCTTCCTCTTCTCTTTGCTCTTCCTGTGTTTCTTCATGTTGATTCTGTGAACTGTACACCAATTCTTCGTGTTGAGAACTTCCTCTGGTTGTGGATGATAAATGATCTTGAGGAGGGTGTTGCTTACATTGCAGGGCACCTGTAACATGGCAGACTTGGTTGTTTGTGTGAACAGGCTGGATGTCTCCACCTTCCTCTGACTCCGGTGTATCAAGACAACTTGCTGCATCTTCAGATAACTCTATTTTAGCTATAACCACCCTCCTATCATCTCTGACCTCCCTCAGTCCTTGAACATCGACCTCAGCTCCTTGGCTGAACCTCGACTTTTTGGACTGAATCACATCCTCGGTGCTTGCTTCCTGGATGCTGGTGCTGGGCAGGGCTGCATCCTTTTCCTCCTGATTGTTGAGACTGGTACCTGGCCAGCAGTTGCTGTCTGGCGGCTGCTGGATTTCCTTCTCCTCTGAGTGTCTCTCCAGATTCAAAAAAGCCAGTGTGGGACTGAGGTACTGGGAGACGGCCTGGGCACACTTCTCCACCACCTTACTCATCTGGAGCGCACTGGCGGCAGTCAGGTAGCTCACCAGTTCTCTCAGAGGGACCTACAAGGACAAACAGTGAATTAAAGGGATAGTTCGAGTGTTTTGAAGTGGGGTCGTATGAGGTGCTTATCCATAGTCAGTGTGTTAGCTACAGTAGATGACGGTCGGCATGCCCCTAGTTTGAAGAAGCAGACAGGAGTTACCGCACGGAAGCAAAGCAATGTACTGCTGTGGATGGGAGCCGGCAGCGAAATGTATTTTACCACCTAAAAGAAAATCGATATCAGTAAAAGTGTGCGCTATATTTTGAATATTTTCATTGGTTTACCTTGCCGTAAGACAGCTATGTACTCTATGTTGTCAACGGGGAACTGAAGCCGTTATCTATACTCTTGCCAAAGCAGCCAGACTCCATTATAAAAAACATACATTTTACCAAGCAGAACATGGGAGTTGCTGGTCTACCGCTGCCTCTATTGGTTAGTTTGTTTGTGTAATTGTGTGACTTTGGTTAGTTCGGATTTACTAAATACAGCGTACACTTAAACTGATATTGATTTGCCTTTTAGGTGGCTAAAATATGTTTTTCTGCCGGCCCCGTCCACAGCAGTACATTGTTTTGCTTCTGCGCGGTAAGTCCTGTCTGTTTCTGTCTGTTGTATCATCTATGCTCTCGCCAAAGCCACCAGACTCCATTGAAAAAAAACTGTAATTTTTTCTTGCAGAACACGGGGGTTAATGGTCTACGGCTGCCTCAATCAGTTAGTTTGTTTGTGCTATTGTGTGCAATTGGTGAGGTGGACCAGCAACTTCCATGCTTTGCGAGGTAAAATTACTGTTTTTTTTTTTAATGGAGTCTGGTTGCTTTACTTTGGCGAGAGCATAGATAACGGCTTATGTGCCCTGTTGGAAACATAGACTGTAAAGCTGTCTCGCGGCAAGGTAAACCAGCTAAAGTATTCTAAATATAGCGTACACTTATATCGATTTTTTTTAGGTGGGTCTTTCTTTTAGGTGCTAAAATATGTTTTGCTGCTGCCCTCGTCCACAGCAGTGCTTTGCTTTGCTACGATGTCGGTACTCCTGTTTGCTTCTCCAAACTGGGAACGTGCCCACCGTCATCTACTGTAGGTAATACACTGACTATGGATAAGTACCTCATACAACCCCACTTCAAAACATCCTAAGTATCCCTTTAATAATGAAAAAAACAACTAACAGTACAAGATTCATGCCAAACTTCCACTTGTGCACTTTAAACACACGGTCACTTTAACTTTAATATCACGCAACACCCTCTCTTTTGTTGTTGTAACAGTATGTTTGTTCCTTATTTCTGATTTGGTGCCGTAACACCTTGATGTTGTTCAATCCGACTGTTTTGCGGTGATGCCATCTTGATTGTACAGTAGTATAACTGGGATGGATTTGTTCAGAGAAGCAGTAGATTACATTGCACCTCTAAGAGCCCGGTGTAGCAGGACAGGAGAAGTCTCCTGCCGACCTCCACGCTGGACACTACGCCCATGCTCAGCTCGGCCCGGTCTTCGTGGAGCAGGAATTGGTCACGCAAGAAGTCCGAGGACGCCGCGAGCACCGCCCTGTGACCGTGGAAATGGAGGGGCCGGACAGTGGCGCCCCGTTGACCCCCAAGGAGGAGCGTGATGTCACAGAAGCGGTGCTCCTCCCTTAGGGTGTTGATTTTGCTTAGGATGGAGTCGCCGTGGGTGGGGAAACAGAACTGTAGGATGTCAGAGGAGGTTGACATGATGGTCTGTTCGGATTTAAAAGAATAGTTTGTTAGAGGTTGAACACAGAAAGATTGTTTTCATTATACTGTCTTTTCAAATAGGTTGTGGGCCTTTTCTATTACGTTTAGTTGAACAGTGCAAGTACATTTTTGAATTTTAAGTGTGATAAAAGTTTGTAATACTTTATATAAGGCCCACACTGACTTGCAGCCAAATCACAATCCTCACATCCTCATTATCATCATTATCATGGGATAGTTTTGGTCAGCAATTAAGCAAAAATCTCTGCACCACAGTCAGTAAAATACCAGAGAGAACACAGCCCCCACCTTTTACAGCAGGCGCATCCCGTGATGTCTGATGGATCCAGCCGGATTGAAAACCACAATTAATTTAGAGGGAACAGTGAGTCTTCTATTTGCCTGGTGCCTGACAGTTTAACTACAATTACTGATGGGAAAAAGGCGTTTAATGGGCAACACATGCAGGCGGATGAGACGTATCCTTCAGCGAGGAAGCAATGGTCATCCTGACTTCCTCCGTCTTTCTGCTGAGGAATTTAAATTTAGACAGCAGTGTGTAAGTGTGTGTGTGTGTGTGCTGCGCAGTAGCTCGTGAACTAATTAACCCCTTCAGTGCATTTATTTCACAAGGGTTTCTACAAAGGCACCGAGGGCTCCTGAAATGATATTGTGCAAACCTACCCAAACGGACAGAATGTGCAATACATTGAAATAAAGCAATTCAGTAGTGCAACTCTAAAAAACAACTGCATGGTGATGATAATGCTCTCTAACTCCTTCACTCACACAGTGTGCACACATTGTGCTTACTATGGGGAAATTGTTTATTTTCACGCTGGAATTGGTAATAAAAGAAAGAAAATGTAATAAGATAATAAGATTTACATTGTTACATATCTTAATGGGAATTTTGATGAAGCTAATAACTGACATGACTGTTTGCAAAGGGGTTTGTTTATGGTATGATTATACTATTTTGCCAAAAGTAAAAAGACTTGCCTGTCCACATTTAGTTTCCTTTGATAAGGCCCATGATTTTGGGTTTATATGTTCAACTATCACCTATGAGTTGAAAATTCAGGTGTCCACATACTTTGAGACATGGCACCCGATTCAATTGTTATCAGGCCATTAAATAGGCGTTATCAGTCGCTATAAGCACCATAGATGTGGGTCAATAGGGGCCTACTACATCTACTATGTTGAAAAAGTGAAAGAGAAACTTAAAAGCAATACGTTTTCTAACACGTTGTAAAACTGAATGAAACGTTACGTTTTGAACACAAACAAAAAGGCTTCTTTAGGTTTAGGCAACAAAACTACAACTTCTCTAGGTTTAGGCAAAAAAAACCCAGTTAGGTTTAGATAACCAAACTACAACTTCTTTATGTTTAGGCAAAAAAAAAAAAACAGTTAGGTTTAGGCAACAAAACTACAACTTCTTTAGGTTTAGGCAACAAAAAAAACAATCAAGTTTAGGGATAACATTGTGTTTTGGGTTAAAATAACTACGAACACAAAGACAACTGCACATAGTTGTTCCCACACGGGATGCGATCTTTGGTCTCCTGGGTGAAAGCCCTAAAGTCTGTATTTTGTGTCCCATCCATTGTCCCCAATCTCCACACCTTATGGAGCTTCACACTGTCTATACTGCAGCGCCTGACTTCCGTTTCTTCTCCTGTCATAATTACTACGGTCGCTAATGGTTGTCCTCTTCCTTATATTCTTTTGGTGATCTACCATGTGAATAGATGATAAACCCTACTAGTGGGTGTAGTAGGCCCCTATTGACCCACATCTGTGGGGCTTATAGTGACTGATAACACCTATATTTGATAGCCTGACAACAGTCTAATCGGCTGGCCATGCAGTGAATGTTGAACTTCAGTCTGTTAAACAATATTTTTTTACTGTAAGTTGTGGATTACAAATTACTAAGCTGAGCAATACAAATTGTTTAAGTGTAACTGTGGATGATATGAAATTAGATAACATGAATATAAATGTAACTCATAACTTGCAAATTCATATCTTACACACAAACATTAGTTGGCAATAAAGCTCAGGCTATACAAACTTTCCATAAGGTGGGTTCAAATCAAGAAATTTTCAGATGTCTTTAAAAAAAAATGAAGAAAGTTACTTTTATTGTTTTGAATGAAGATGAATGGTGAACCACAGAATATGGGAAAGGCTGAACAATTCCCCTGGCTTCATGGGAAACAATGGTTCTTATTGTGCTTTCAAAAGGTTTTTTTTTTAAGAAAAAAAGATGAAAAGTTATCGCTTCCTGCTGCTGATGTCACATGAATTCCTGTATACGGATGACCATCATGCTCGTCTGCAGCCAACTTCTCTTGTCCTGTCATTGTATTTTTTTCCTCTGTGGTCTTCTAACTGCAATAACCCACTGAACATGGTTATGTTCATTGTCTTTTCTGTTCTCCAAGGTTCTGGCTAAACTCCAAATGTTGCCCTCTGTCACACAAACAACTCAGAAGATGCACACAAAATATGTTAATCCCAAAGAGAAAGCATGTGAGAATGTGCTCTATCGACAATATGTATTATTGAATTACAGTTTTTTTCATTCGCTTTGGCTCAATTCTCGAATGAGAATTATTTTTTCCAAAACAATAAGTTAAAATCTCTGAACAATCTGCATTTTGCACAATAACCACTTGCATGTCTTGCTGATCAAAACTGATAAGTTGATGCTCATTGAAATTGTCATATTCTTCACAACTTCTAAATAGTCTTTCATCGTTTGAGCCATCACATGCAAAATGATCCAATCTGTCAGACATACATGTATATTCCATAAATATCTATGACGAGGAGGTACAATTTGTTGTTTTTGAACTGAACTACTGCAGGTTCTTTCATTGTTGCAGTGTTTTTTATTTTTTTTGGCATAGCTGTCATTTTGTGGGACATTTTCTGTTCACATGAAAGATCAAAAGAGAATTTTCTGTTTACAGTACATGTAACACATTGCTACATGAAAAAAAAAAATTCTTTAAACACAAATGTAAATACAAATGTGCATATTATTTTTCTGTGTAGCTACTACAGTATTGACTTTTCCCAGTAAACCCTTGCCTACTGTTAAAATGGGAATCTAAAAAGCTCTGTGCGATACACAACAGCCTTCAGATGGACAAAACTGACATTCTGGTATAGTACAGTAAGCAGTCAATGTCAACAAAAAGTAGAACGAAACAGAGATTTGCATATGAGACACATTTCCAGGATTGACTGGCCTGATGAAAAAAATCTAAATATTTGGTCCAGTGGTGCTCACACAATGACAACACAACTTTTCATTTTGGTGGCATTGGCCAATTTTCTGACACAATAACTAGGTTTTAAAAGCATGAATGAAGTGTTTTGGGTGAGTTTCTACCTTTTGCAGACATGCAATAGGGTTGTGATGTCCCGTCAAACAGTTGTGATAATTGCACTTACAATTTAGACAATGTTAAGATGGTTTCAAAAAATGAGCCAAAGGGATTGAGAAAAACTGTAATGAATATAACAGTGCGTGTCTCCATTTGTGTGCAGCAAGTGGGAGAGCAAACAGTTTTTTGACCACACTGAAAATGTTTTTTAAAAGGCTAAACGCCAACAAAAATTGGATTGAAACTGAATATTTCATTAGACAAAAACATGTGAATTTTGGAAGTGACTACACCTCTTTTTTTTCAATAAAATTTTGACTTTACTGGGTTTAAACAGAATGTGGCCTGCTAAGTAGCAAAAGAAAATCTCTTTTTAAAATGTTTTTTATGCATATTTCTTTCATAAATTATCCAGTTTTATATGTGCAAGTCTAATTTCGACCACCTCAGAGCAGACAAATCCTGGTGCACCCCCTGGGAAAAGCAGAACGAAACGACTTTTTCTACTTTTATATAAGAAACATTTCCAGGGTTGACTGCCGTGGCCAATTTACAGACACAATAACAAGGTTTTGAAGCATGAATTAAGTGTTTTGGGTGAGTTATTACCTTTTGCAGATATACAGTGGAGTTGTGATTTCCCATGAGTACAGTTTATAGAAGACTGTTTAAAAAAATTTGCCAAATCGATTAAGATTAATGAATAACATTCAGTTGGATGCACTCTGAGGACATAATAAATAAATAATAAATAAATAGATAGATAGACTTTTGTTGAAATGTTTTCACTCCTGAAGAGCAAAGGACACACGCCTATAAACAGACAGTTTGCCAGACATCTGTCTCTTCTTAGAAGCTGCAGTTATTACCTGCCAAACCTCTTGTCATGCCAAAAGATGAATGCTCCAAAGAATTAGGGTTTGCCATATCAGCAAATTAATCTGTGTTCAGCTGTTCATCATTATTAAGAAAGGCTTCTTCAGTATGAGCCAATTCACAATTTTGGGTTTTCATTGTCAGGATACAATTTAAATCCAGTTTTGGGGTAAAAACTATAAAGAAAAGTAATCAGCTTTCATGCTAATGTAATTATTTGAACTACTTGTTGCTCAAGACATCAAAGTGCTCAAGTTAAATTATGGAAATATTTCCAACAAAAAGTTTTCATTACGCAGAATGGGTCCTCTAAGTGATATATTCTATTGTTGCATTATTATTCTATTAATCCAGTGATTCTCAGCGTGGGGTCTGTGGATGCCAAAACGTTCGTGAAATAATTTGCTATAAATTATAAAATTGTGCTGTATCATTAAAAAGTACATATGTACAGATGGGGATTATTTGTGCCAATAAAACAGGCAGATTTACTCCCAACCATGTTAGCTGTGGGCCAATAGAAACTCTGATATGATTGGGACACATCACATCAATCTCACTCACTCTATTGCAATTTTTTCCAGTCAAAATTTCCTGAAGTAATAGGCTTAATTACTATGATGTTGCCTACTTTGTAACACTGCATGATAACTTCTATTGTGATTTGTTAAGAGCTTTCTGCCTATGATTTGAATAAGGAGCAATAAGTTCATTATTTTTAAAGTCGAAGCACTTACTAATATTATGATATGATTTTTAAGAGAACTAATATATTGTAAATTAGTTATTTATTATCTGGTATGATTATACCTGGTCTTAGCATTTTAAACTATTGTCTTTCATTACTTTTTATTATTTTAAAGAACTACTGTCTCACACTCGACATGTGAATTTAAGCACGTTCATGCATGAGTGTATGTATGATCCATGTTTTATGCGTGTATGTACATTGTGACTTTGGTACAGTATGTTGTGTGATGCATTGGCCTAGAGCCCAAGACAAATTTCCCTGTGGGACAATAAAGTATATTTTATCTTATCATATCATATCATATCATATTATATCTTATCTTATCTTATCCATCTTACTGAAAGTCAGCTTTAGACTGTTCATTTTAAATATCTGGATGTATTAGGACTACGCCAGTCTTGCTTCTGTTCATTTTCTAAAAGCTTTTAAGATCAATTACTATAAAATAAATATCGGGATGTGATTATTCCCAAGAATGCACCACATCCTGAATTATATATTTTAATTTGAGACATTACTGCCATGCCCTGAATTTAAAGACACTTACAGCTGCAGTTGGTAGAAATGGAGCAAATATGATTAAAAAAAAAGTTATTTTTATAAAACGGTGTCTATATCCTGACTGCAGTGCATGAGACAGGTAATCTGAAAAAAAAAACGTGTGCCATTGTGTCCTCCGGTGCTCCTAATGCAGGGGTCAGCAACCTGCGGCTCCGTAGCCAAATGTGGCTCTTTAGCTCCTCTCCAGTGGCTCCCTGTGGATTTTTAAAAATGGAAATGAGTAACTATTTTTTGTTTACATTTTCATTTTTATCTATCATTGTTGTAGGTCTATGGTACGACGGTACGACAAAGTCTTAGGGTCACATTGAGGGAAAAAAAATAAATCTGAGATTTCAAAAATAAAGTCATAATATTACGAGAATAAAGTCATAATATTATGAGAATAAAGTCGTAATATTATGAGAATAAAGTCATAATATTATAAAGTAGTAATTTTACGTGTTATTTTCTTTTTTTCTCGTAAAGTTATGACTTTATTCTCGTAATGTTACGACTTTTTTTTCTCGTAATATTACGACTTTATTCTGTAAATCTACAATTTTCTTTCCCTCAATGTGACCCTAATACTCCGTAGTACATGTGCTCTTTGGCCCTCACTGCATTAGACTTATATACTATATACTTAGACTATAAACTGTGTTACCTTCATCACAATGCTCAAATGTTTTGCAGCTCCAGACAGATTTTAATTTTTTTTATTTGCCTAAAATGGCTCTTTTGATAGTAAAGGTTGCTGACTCCTGTCCTAATGGCATCTGAAAGATTTTACAAACCGGAGGAAAACAACCAATCAGAGCCGAGATGAAGCCTCGCCGTCTCTGAGCAGCTGTCAATTACACGCAAACTCCGACCAAACGGTCAAACTAGGCAGCGCTGATCGAATATGAATCAATATTATGTTAATGTAATGCCTATTTCTCGCCTCAAAATGTTTTTAGAAAAATCTTGTAGTGTACTGTTTAGCTGCAAAATGAGAAAGTTTGTGAGCCAAGCACCGCCCAACCAGCCGGAGCACAACCAATAGGAACGCTCAATAGGCTCCCTTCTCTGAAATGACCTGTGATTGGCTTGGGAGATTTTGTTTCCAAGCCTTAAAACAAACAGAGCCATGAGGAGGTGCAGAAGTCTAGTTATCTTTAACAAAACACTTGAATTACAACATGCTGAAAGGTTTCTATGGATTTTTTGCCCAATGATGCCAAAAACATACATACTGCCTACTGCCACTTTAAAGAAACCTGGCTCAACTCACCCCGCTCTCCCCTACAGTAAAACGACCACAACACTGTAGTTACATTGACTTTAGACTTCTTCAGCTGTGTGATTAACTAAAAAGGATTCTAGTATAAAAAATGCTTCCGTGACAAACACGGAAGAAAGCAGACTAAACAGTTAGGCATCCTGCTCCGCCCTCCTCCTCCTCCTCCTCCTCATCATCATCTACACAGAAGCGTACTACCGAATCATATGAGGAGACAGTCGCGTCGGGTGAGTCCGGATAGTAGACTACGTAGTAGGTTTCTAAAGCACAACGCGTCATGTGAGCTCGGGGTGAAGTGACTGAAGTGAAAACAGTTTAGGGGAGGATGTGAAGACCGACGGGATGAGAGTTAACGGAGCTAATAACGGAGCTATAAGCGCGTTTTGTTGACAGCTAAACGTTAACGTTAACGTCTGTGTAGATAGCCAGGTTGACTCGGGTTGACTCGGGTATTTCCGTTGGCACGTTTTTTGGCAAAAGACCCACCGGACTTCAAAACTCCAGCAGCCACACAGCAACACCAGAAGACAACAAGCAGAGTAAGTAGGATGTTATTGTCATATGTCATGAAGTTCCTGCAAACCAACTAACTGACAGCAGTTATAGTTTATATCAAGTAGAGTTATAATGTTGAATCAGCTGGTGTGTGATAGAGCTGCATTTTGCAAGAGCAAACTTCAGAAAAGTTTGTGTTTACCACCTTACTGGAGTCTATTGGTGTTGATGTGGTTGGACAGTTCAGTAAATGTTAAAGTGTTGAACAAAAGTACCAGAGATTCCTTAAATTGAGTTCATCCCATGGTGTGATAATTCACATTTTTGGTTTATAAACTCGGAAAAAAAAGTTTGTAAACTTGTGTTTGGTGGATTATTTCTCTGTTGTTACAGTGCTAATTGGCATTTTATTTTACATGGTTGGAAAGCCTGTTTATTTACCTTCACAATGATGTCCAACTTGTAAGGATCATGCATTTGTGTGATGAGCAGCACAGCTGATTATGTGGGGAGCGCCCAAGAAGAATTTGCCAAAATGCTCTGCCAATGGTAAACAGTGTATTCTCCTGTTGGAATTGACTCTTGTTTTGAGTTGTTTGGTGGATTGGATGATTGAACTCTCTAAACAGGATTTCCGACGATGTAAAATACAATGCCAACTAGCATTGTAACAACAGAGAAATAATCCACCAAACACAAATTTCCAAACTTTGTTTTCCGAGTTTATTTATACTCATTAACTACACCTGTCTGAAGCTAATAGTGTTATTCTATTGCAAAAGCCCTGCAGTAAATACTACCTTAAGAAGGGTTTTAATGATCAGTTTTTGTTGAAGAGTTTATTTGATGAGAGCCGATATGTCGATATTGGATTTTTGAGGCCAATATATGAGAGTTTGAAAAACAGTATGTTGGCCAATATTAATTTCTTTTAACATTAAGGCATAACATAAACATTTCTTTTTGATAAGGATCCCTTCAATTTGGTAATTAAAAAAATCATCTAGTGCAGTGTTTTTGGGGACCCACTTTTTTAAAAATGACAGACCATCCCAACCCAATTCACAATATGGTAAATGGTAAATGGACTTGCATTTATATAGCGCTTTTTTAATCTTCCGACCACTCAAAGCGCTTTACACTACATGTCAGCATTCACCCATTCACACACACATTCATACACTGATGGCAGAGGCTGTTAAGGTGCCAACTTTGCCCATCAGGATCTAATCTAAATACTCATTCACACACCGATGGCTATGCCTTCTGAAGCAATTTGGGGTTAAGTGTCTTGCTCAAGGACACATCGACATGCGACCCGAAGCAGCCGGGACCCGATCGAACCACCGACCTTCCGATTGGTGGACAACCTTTCAACCACATGTTATTGAAAACATATACACATGTTCTGGTGCATCATGGTGCAATATGGTTCCAATGAAACTTGCAAGCTTGTGTTTACAACATGGGAAGTCGTGTACACAATGTGCTTGGCGTTCAAGTGGTTAAAGCTTTCAGTAGGCATAAAGTTTTTGGCAATCATTGGGCACAAACTTTCTAATTTTACAGTTTAACAGTACACTACAAGATGTTTCTAAAAACATTTGAGGCGAGAAATAGGTATTACAGTAACAGAATATGACTCACATTTGATCGGCGCTGCCTGGTTTGACAGTTTGGTCGGAGTTTGTGAGTGATTGACTCATGGCTCTCGTAGACAGAAGCTGGACCGCAGGATCCAGATGGGCTCTGATTGGTTGTTTTCCTCCAGTCTGTGAATTCTTGCAAATGCCATTAGGAGCACGGGAGGACACCGGACGACACTGAGGCACATGATTTTTTTCACATTACCTGTCTCATGAACTACTGTCAGGATAAAATGACCATTTTATAAAAATAACTTTTTTTTAATCACATTTGCTCCATTTCTACGCCCTGCAGATTTAAATTGAATCAACACCTTAAGTGATACTGTAGTTTGTTAATAATTCCTTCATCCATGAATCAACACCTCTCTAAAACAGTTTAAAAAAAAAACTGAGCAATATAACCATCATGTAGGGAGGGAGGATTTATTGCAAGACTAGGCCAACTAAGTGTACCTGATAAACTGGTTACTGAACTCTACATTCACTGTAGCCTACTTTTGTTTATGTGGTTGGACACTTGATGTCTATTGATAGTGATGTCGTGTGATTTACTGCATATAGCTCATCCAAGATAATTAATTTTAAAAGCCAGGCCAGTTAATTCCCTTCATAGCAAACAAGTCATTTTCCAGTTCATAGTGTTGGGCTGAACTCTGGTTTCGAGAAGGGAAGCCGTGTTGTTTGCAATGTTTGAGTCATCCCCAACCAACAGTACTAATACGGATTCTTAAATTGACTGTATCGCATTTCTAGGGGACTGCTCGGCCTGAGGGAGCAGAAAACTCCACATTTACCACAACACAGATATACTTAGCAGTGCATCTATTTAGGGCTTGACATGCTTTAAATAGTGTACTATTATGTAACTGTTTTTGTTTTTTATGTTTCAAAAGCAAGTACACATGTTCCTGATGTTTTTGACATGATGTTTTAATTGTACGTAGGCAGAGTTGATTCATTGGAGTACTTGTCATAGCCAATTTAGCATTTTTGTTGAGGTCTTTCCTGGAAGAACAAAATCCGTGACAGTGGGGAAAGTACATTATTCTTGCAAATTAAATTCAGGTCACATTCAAAGATCTGCACTGTCAGCCGCTGTAACTGAGAAAACATGAGTTGGCCAGTTTAAAATGGAACACGTAGCAGCAGTTAAATTACACGTCTGCATGTTTTTCCATGTTTAGTCAGTGCAATCTTAAGACCATTAGAGAGACTTGCAGCTATAAACCCGAATGAATGAAAACATCCCACACTGTGATGTGGTTGTGTTTTCCGGAGCCTTGATTCATACAGTGTTTGAAGCATGCTGCTCATTTGTGGTTTTTTTAACCAGTTGGAGGTATTTTAGAAGAGAATCCCTTTTACCAAAATATTTTCCATAATGCTGTTTTTTTTTCAACATCTTTCAAATACAGTGCCTCTGTTCTTTTAACACAGCGAGAGCCAGCACACAAACATTCCCACGAACAACGCACACATACAGTACTGTGCTGCAGGGGAAGGAAACGCCTGTGTTCCACATTTCACTTTCATGACTTTAATCTGTGGTCTGTTCTGTACATTTCGTTGATGACGTTATGTGAATTTTTTTTACTTGAGATGTTCAAGTCCGGGTAAAGCAAAAGTAAATGTTTGTCACACCACAGAAAATTTGTTATTAACCACCCAGCCAAATTTGTAGTATATAGTAAGTATATAAAATGGTCAGTAAGTAAGTAAGTAAGTAAGTAATTACATAAAATGTGGTTTCAAAATTGTGAAAAAAATAAGCAGTATCTCTGCTCTGAAACGCTGGGGGCATGTCCTTTGAAGGCGCTGAAACCACGGGCAATCGCAGTTGTGGGTTGATTACATATGTACAGCATATACAACACTTCTTGTTGGCAATATCACTGCTGTGCACTACTTTTGTAGAACGTTAACGTGCATGCTCTATGGGCAGAGCATGCGCACCAGAGACTTCTATTGACCGAGTCGGTTAACTTCTGGTTTAGCCCTATGCTAATTTGAATGAAGATAAAATAATTAAATCGTGCTTCTCTTCTAGACTTTCCAAATATTAACGGCTCAAATCAATCAAATTCTGATAGTGAAATGACTAATTTCACGAGGGTTGTGACGCGCAAAACAATTTATCCACCATTTTACAGCCGCAACAGTAGCAACCTAATAGGCTACAGTGGAGCCTATGACATAAACACAAGTTTTACTTGGTTGTGATTGGCCAGTGAGCCCAGACCTGGAACACACATGCAGCACGCTCTCATGGGCACCCCGAATGAAGGGCCCACAGAGAGGTCATGTCTAGAAGGTAACCCACAAGTTGCAAAACTGTGCAAAAACTTTCGCGAGACTTGCTGCCCGAAGACCTATCCTAACCATAACCATTGGAAGTTAATGCCTAACCTTCACCATTGGAGGTCAATGCCTAACCTTGACCATTGGAGGTCAATGCCTAACCTTAACCATTAGAGGTCAACGCCTAATCTTAACCACTGGAGGTCAACGCCCAACCTTAACCATTGGAGGTTAATGCTTAACCTTAACCATTGGACGTCAATGCCTAACCTTAATCATTGGAGGTCAATGCCTAACCTTAACAATTGGACGTCAATGCCTAAGCCTAACCATTGGAGGTCAATGCCCAACCTTAACCATTTAAGGTCAATGCCTAACCTTAACCATTCGAGATCAATGCCTAACCTTAGCCATTCGAGTTCAATGCCTAACCTTAACCATTCAAGGTCAATGCCTAACCTTAACCATTCAAGGTCAATGCTCAACCTTAACCATCTCATGACAGTTTCGCAAACTTGTGGGTTACCTTCTAGACATAACCAGGGCTGGACGGCTGGTAAAAACGTTATGAATTTTTTGACGGTCCACTGGCCCACCAATGTGCCAGCCCACCAAGATTTGTCCCGTTATGCCAGATGGCCACTACACCACTGGCTGTGGTAAATAAGTATTGTTTCAAGTCGCGGTTGAATGGGAGAACCACTGGTGCTACGTGCTCTAATTTGTATATAGCATTAGGGGAGAGGTTATGCTACGGATGGCTCCAGTGCATCATAGAGCCATGATTTCAGGCCTGCCCAAAAAATCCTAAAACACAAAAATGGTGAAAAACTGTTTAAAAAACAGTTTAACTCCACAATTCAGTACTATCTTTGTCACAGTATTTTCACATATTTTCAGCAATTATTTTCTAACATGTGTAATGTGTTTAGAAACAAATCTCAGATTTTACTTTAGCCAGACTTTAAGGGATGACGGAAGGGTGTGATTCAATGCTAAATTGTGTGCCGTGGCTGACTACAACAAATTGCCCCTAGGGGATAATAAAGTTTTCCTTGATCTTGACCTTGTAATTACTCGCACTAAACTTTTTTCATGTGGGAAAAGACAGCACATAGCATGTGAAAACTGTAACAAAGTGTTATATTGTTTCAACTCTGACAAATAAAGAGTACAGAGCAGAGACAAGTAGTATATGGGAAGTGGGTGAGCAGTAACTGAGGACAATATGAACTTTAGACACAACTCTCTTATTGTACTGTTTGCTCAGTGAAGATTACACAGTCAAACAAATGTTTTGGAATTTTCCAGCCTAGCTACCATTGCCCTCTTTTGATCAATTTCCATTCTTAGCATGTGAGAAAATATATTAAATGAGGCTTGTGTCTTGTCAAAAGAAAAAAGAGATCACAATAGATAGCACAGTTTACATTAATTAGATGGCTGTGTGGTTACTTGTCAAAACATGACTAGGTATGACACAGACTAAAATCATTATTGAGTTACACACAAGTTTCTAGATGTAACTAGAGTAACTAGATGGAAGAGCAAGATTAGTAACACAAAAAAAACGCTCCAGGATGCATATGATTTTTGGTCTTATACAATGCACCTGCTATCTGAAGTCCCCATCAGTCCATCATCAATGAGTCAGGAGTATCATAAAGTATCGTTTGACTGAAGGTGCCACAAACAAACAAATCTTTGCACATAGTGGAGTCAGCAGCTATACAACCCTCTCCTCCTTAAGCAACAATAGGTGCTATAGACTGCTTCAGTGATGGCCAGCAGCCGGGGATTTTTCTCTTCACCAGAAAAGTTGTATATTGTCTTTCACATTTCACACATGCTGCTCAGACTGAACCAGAGTAACATGTAAACTGTATTTTGAGGGGTTTTCCCCATTTTATAGAGAGCTCTGGCTGGGTCGAAAGCTATTGATGCTGTGGGCCTATGTGAAGCCAAACGAAGCAAAGCCAAACGAAGCAAAGCCAAACAAAGCAAAGCCAAACGAAGCAAAGCCAAACGTCACCTCGACTTTTCCATCCTTTTATTTCTTCACATTATTGAAGAAGTTATTGCACGTTTTTGACACGTGCGCATTCTTTGGCAGCAGTTATAGCTTGGTGTCTATGTCTTTGGTCTTTCTCAGCTTTGTACATCTGGAAACTGGATTTTGTAGTGGCATGAGTACCATGAGCAGATGTTCCCCACCTCATGATGCTTTCAGGACCAGGCCTCATGTTTGGGATGATGTGTTTCTGCTGATGTGTGGGGTTTGGCGAACATCAATGATCAAAAAGCTTAACGCTAGTTTCATCAGACCATCAAACCTCTTTCACTCTGCCACATTGTCATTAAGCTATGACCGGTGAAGCACCCAGGCGATAGTTGTTGGATGCACCGTGTCTCCCATTTTAACCTTGGAAACCTGTTGCTCCTTGGTCGTGTCTAGAAGGTAACACCGAAGTTGCAGAACTCTTGCAAGATGGTTAGGGTTAGGCATTGACCTCCAATGGTTAAGGTTAGGCATTGACGTCCAATAGTTAAGGTTAGGCATTGACCTCCAATGGTTAAGGTTAGGCGTTGACCTCCAATGGTTAAGGTTAGGCATTGACCGACCTCTAATGGTTAAGGTTAGGCATTGACCGACCTCCAATGGTTAGGGTTAGGCAATGACCTCCAATGGTTAGGGTTAGGGTACGTCATCAGGCAGTAAGTCTCATGAGAGTTTACACGTTTTCTCAACTTGGGGGTTACCTTCCAGACACAACCTTGCTCCTTCAGATTTGTCATAGGTCTCAGGTTAGCCTCCCTTATTGGTAAACGTCTCAATACTTTTTATAAGCACTGTCTTAAAGATTCATCTCATATTATTTTCTGGATTGGTTGTTGATGATTGAATGATGAAGAAAAAACAGAAAACAAAAGCCATCTGCAAGACAAAGTCTGTCAGCGAGCTCTGTTTTCTAGTTGGGGAAAGTTGTAGCCATGGCTTTCATTAGCTGGTGGACACTTAAATTGCAGCCAACAATGTAGTTTCAAATGAAAGGAAAGAAGGCGCCCACTTGATAACCCAGAAGATGCCATCGCTCACTTGATCACCCTACTTAGTCTAGGCAGCATGCATAAGGTGTGTAATTTAAGGTATGCCAACAACTAGTCCTGTAGAACAAATCTGAGATATTAAGCCATGCTTTTTTGGAACAGTTAGTTGGTTAGTGGAAAATGTCCAGAGGCCGATTAAAGAGGTGGCATGGGCGGCCAGCACGGAAGCAGAGCAGTAGAGCAGCCATGTCCGAGCTGATAGCACTGACCTTAACCAGCGCCAAGGCCCAGATAAGACGCAGCGAGGAACTGGTCTAACTGCCTGTCTGCTACATGATAAACGTTGTGGGTGTGTAAACACACTGACAGAAAGTTAGAGAGCATGTGTTTCCTCTATTCTTAAACAAGGACTCCAGCTATGGAGCATCAATAATGTTCTGCCTAGACCAAAACAATACTTTGCATAATTCATTGCTTACTTTTTTTACTTTTACTTTGCAACAGCTTCTGTGTTGTATCCTACATAGCATTAGGTACTCTGTCAAACATTAAACAAATGCATTTGTGTGTATGATGCTTGTTTTAAGTGAATTTTTTTTCTTGTTTTGATCCTGTGTAGATGATAGTTGTTCTCTCTTGCAAAAGAGATCTTAATTTCATGAAATTTCCTGAGTAAATAAAATATAGCCGCAAGCCCAGTGTTTAATTCCCAAGTTTACAGTCATCCATATTGAATTAATTGTTCTAGTGGTCGTTTTTCTTGGCTCTTTTTTTTTTTTTCTTTTATCCTTTTTGTTATTTCATCGTCAACAAGGAACATGTTACACTATTGCACTCCATGATGTGATTTAAATGGAAACTGTATCTGGGGCTTAACATTGGACTTCAGCCACTAAATCCTTGAGAAAAACTCAGTGTGGTTACTGAATGTACTGGAGGTTAATTAATAACATACAAATTCAGAAAAAAAATACAGTTAATGTTCAGTTGTTGCAGAAATGGCAGAAATCCCACTGCATGACAATTAAAGTTACCCTATGGTATGCTACTGGAATAATCTGTTTAATCCTGAGCCTCTTATTGCCCTGAATGATCCGTCAACCCACTTAAATTACAGGGCATATCCCACTAACTAGATATCTGTAAGCCCAAATGATCTAAACATGATTTCAGCAGTCAGGTAATCTGTATTTGCCTTTAAGTTTACCCATGTGTAAGTAGCATTTAGTCTTTTTTTTTTAAGGAGCTTTTGGTTTAGTATTGTCTACAGTATATTGTTGTATACTTTGTTGTTCATCTCCTAGTAATGGTTGTGCAGTTTGTTTATGTCATGTGGGTGTGTACATAGTGTTGCACTTCCTCTTTATGGGTTTTGACTATTAGCTGATGATACCACCCTTGTTTGGTTGTGCTGCACCAGAAGATAGCTTTTCACTGTTTGGGGCATGTTACTGTAGGTCATCATTGTAGTTTTTGATTGAAGCTGTAATAACCATACACTGTTAAATATTCTGAACAGTACTGTCTTTAAGAGGCTGTAACGGGCTCAGTCTAAAACATAAGGGATCCATTGGTACCAATCATGTCATGCTAAGTTGTTGGGAAGGAGGCTAAATAATGCTCTAAAGTTTGGCAAGGGAAAACTGGCATGACGATTTTCAAAGGGGTCCCTTGACCTCTGACCTCAAGATATGTCAACGAAAATGGGTTCTATGGGTACCCACGAGTCGCCCCTTTACAAACATGCCCACTTATGATAATCCCATGCAGTTTTTTTGCATGCAGTATAAAGTTATTTTCACCTAAAAATGGTTTCTACATACTAGGGTCCCTAAACAGTCTTGGAATTGCATAAATTGGGTATCACTGTAAAGCTGAGCATGCTACAATTTATGAGACATAAGTGAGGATGGGAATGGCCATCATATACTTCTATCATAATGTTCTAAGTTCTTATACAACTTTAGGATTAATTTTAATAAATTCAATAACTCATGTTTATTTCTGATTTATGACTAGCAAAACTTGCCAGAGTCCGAGATCAGAACTGCGTCCATAGCAACGGTCTGTTATACATAGCAATGGTCTGCTATAAAGAAATAATAGACTGTAGAACGCTGTAATTGACCAATCAAAGTCAACTATTTAACAAAGTCGTGTAATAAAGAATGGGAAACTGATGTTGTATACCATCTGCTTCCACTAATGTAATGACTCGTCAGCCAGTTTGTAATCAAAAGCAGACTGGCAATGCAGAGCTAGGGCAACCAGAGGTGTGAGTCTATTTCAGTATCTGACTTGAAAACAGTCAATTCTGTTTTTATTTACTGTGTTTTCCCTCTTACAATGCAATGCATCACAGCAAAATTAGATTTCAAAGAGTTTACTCAACAATGAATGGCATAACCCCATGAGGGCAATTCATTACATTTGATCGCTCTTTATAAATTAGACTGTTGCTGCATCAAAAAATAATAATGTGTCCTAATTGTGCCCTATATAAGGATACAATTATAGTAACAAATTGAATGAGTCAAACCATATTGAAAATACCATTAATTGTTATGTGCATTATATTATATTACATATAATATAAACTGGAAAAAGAAAGTTCGGAAACCAGTGTTTGGTCGATTATTTCTCTGTTGTTATAATGCTAATTGGCATTGTATTTTACATCGTTGGAAAGACTGTTTATTTACCTTCACAATGATGTCCAACTTGTAAGGATCATGCATTTGTGGGATGAGCAGCACAGCTGATTATGTGGGTAGCGCCCAAGAAAAATGTGCCAATGGTTAACAGTGTATTCTCCTGTTGGTATTGACTCTTGTTTTGAGTTGTTTGGTGGATTGGATGATTGAACTCTCTATCAGTAACAAGGAACAAACAAGACATATTGGCTATTTTACACTTTATTCATTTAATACACCGTCAGGAGCCTCAGTAGCAGGTGGCAGATCCATACGCAGCCACAACAGCCTGGCACCTCCTCCTCATGCTGGTCACCAACCTGGTCACACGTTGCTGTGGGATGGCGTTCCATTCCTCAACCAGGATTCGTTGCAGGTCAGCCAGTGTGGTTGTGTTGGTCACTCTAACACGTACAGCACGCCCAAGCTGATCCTACAAGTGTTGAATTGGGTTGAGGTGTGGACTCTTGGCAGGCCGTTCCATTCTCTCTACTCCCACATTGTGGAGGTAGTCTGTGATAACCCTGGCTCTGTGGGGGTGAGCGTTGTTTCTTGGAGGATGAAGTTAGGTGCCAGATTGTGGAGATATGGGATCACCACTGGCTGCAGAATCTCATCCCGACATCTCTCTGCATTGAAATGGCCTTCAATGAAGACAAGCCTTGTTTTGCCAGTGAGGGAGATGCCGCCCCACACCATGACACTGCCCCCACCAAAAGCTCTTACTCCATCGGTGCAACAATCAGCATAGCGTTCTCCGCGTCGTCTCCATACTTTGACCCTGCCATCCAACTTTCGCAGACAGAACCTGTTCTCATCACTGAACATGACATTCCCCCACATGTTCAGGTTCCATTGTCTGTGTTGTCGAAACCAGCGCAAACGGGCCTGAAGGTGAAGGGCAGTCATTGCAGGCTTCCTGGTAGCCTTATGAGAATACACTGTTTACCATTGGCAGAGCATTTTGGCAAATTTTTCTTGGGCGCTCCCCACATAATCAGCTGTGCTGCTAATCCCACAAATGCATGATCCTTACAAGTAGGACATCATTGTGAAGGTAAATAAACAGGCTTTCCAACCATGTAAAATACAATGCCAATTAGAATTGTAACAACAGAGAAATAATCGACCAAACACAAGTTTCCAAACTTTCTTTTTCCAGTATATATTATAATTATTAGAGAAATAAAACTAAAAAATATAATTATATAAAAAATAAATAATAAAATAAAATATATTCAAAATAAAAATATAATATATATTATAATTATTAGAGAAATACAAATTTTGACCGAATGATGGCACTAGATGAAAAATCAGGAGATCATCCAAAGTCATTACAACTTACTTTGGAAGGGACTTAATTGTGTGTACAACATGTCACGGCAATCCATCCAATAGTTATCGGAACGTTTCACTCCAAAAAAATGTCACAAACGTCAACCTGCTGGTTGCGTTAGAGTAAAAGCAAAAACAGAGAATTTTTTTTCCCACGTGCAAAAATTATTAAGTGCATTTTCCACGTATATAGTTTGGAGACTATAGAACTAGAGAGCTGTCAGTGGCAGTCTTTATAGTATAGTATAGTATAGTATTGTATAGTATAGTAAGCGCACTGCACTGTAGTCTTGTGATAAGTAATTGTGTGTTCTGATAATTAACCATAAATGTAATAGACGATAAGTAATACTGATCTTGTGTCAGCCAACAGTTTATGGTTATAGAGAGGGATACATTAGCATCTCAGACATCTATATCAGCCACTGTTCAAAACGACTGCTGTCTAGAAAAATATTAGTGTCATTTTAGGATTGAGTGCAAATTAGAGTGAAAAAACCAGGAAGGAATGTGCTGTGATTTACAAGCATCACACTTGTTCTTCTCCATAATCCGTCTTTTATTGGGAAATCTGCCATCAAAGCTGACTCAGCCAAGAAACGCCCAACTACAGACTACAAACATGAATTACTAATCTCTTACTGATGCCTTTACCTTCCCTTGGGAGCACAGACTATTGATGACTTCTCCCCATCTACTGGAAGTAATTTATAGGAAAGTCTCTTCTGGGTGTTCCAGCTGTGGCCTATCATCTTCATTTCAGCTTCTACTTCCAACCTCTTTTCCCTCTTTCCCTTTGGGGTGGATCTGAGGGCTTTTCTTGTGATAATATTTCAACTTTTTTTCACCATATTCACCTCATCTTTCTGGATTTTCGTTTTATTTCAGTAATTATAATTGATTTAAGGAACCTTGATTTCAGTATTGAGGGCATAAACAAGAAGACAGATGAAAGTGATAGATGAAGATATTGTGATTAAGAGACATTTCGTGCTTTTAATTTGATTAGAGCTGAAACGATTATTTTCATTGTTGATTAATCTGTTGATCATTTTCTTGATTAATCAATTAGTTGTTTGGTCTATAAAATGTTAGAAAATGTTGAAAAATTTGTGTTTCCCAAAGCCCAAGTTGACATCCTCAATAGTCTTGTTTTGTCCACAACTCAAAGATATAATATAATAGTTGCTGATTGATTTAATAGTTGACAACTAATTGATTAATCTGTGCAGCTCTAAATTTCATAATGAAAGGTTTAACCCGGGCCTTTTGAAAGGAATGAAATTGATCTTCAAATGAGTCATTTTTACTGTGACTGAGGTGTTTACATTATGCATTTTAATCTTATTCTGATTGCGGATTAAAGTAAACGTAGAAAGTGTGACATAAAGATATTTTAGCTACTTGAAAATCCTTATCAAACATGAAAAGCAAAAAACTATTTCTATTTTCAGACCCTCTGAATCTAATTTTCTCAGACTCTATTTGTCATGCAGGAAGAAATCTATCCTAGATGAGACAAAGATGCCTGTTTCTCCGCTATTATTATCCTCCACAAGATAATAAAAGGATACAATTCTCACTTTTTTGTGTCTGATAGTGGCTTAATTTGCTGATGAACACCTTCAAATCTCAGAAGGTCATATGTCAGGTCAGTCAGAAAGCCGTGGATGGCAGTATGTGCCGTAAAACACTATCTTCACTCCAAAATGCCTTAATCTGATTATGTCCCAGAACTACAGTATAATATGACCTTTTCTACTCAGTCTCGTTCTTACCTGTGTTTTTTCTCTGTCTTTGTTCCCTGACAGTTGGATGATTGTTTTAAGCAGCACATGGCCTGTATTCTGCTGACAGACATGGATCCCATCTCCGGCCCCGCAGCACATCTTAATGGCGTTCCACCCGATCTCGACGCAGCCGCTGGACTCGACCCCAAGCAGGACACGGATGCCACCTGCCTCACTGTCCACCTCTACTACCTGGGGAAGGATGGAGGAGAGGGTAACGGTTCAGAAAGTGTGCTCACATTTCCACCTGGGGAGTATGTAGCAGAGGAGCTGTGCATCAGTGCAGCGAAAGCATGTGGTGAGTCACAGGAGGATTCCAGTTCTGATGTCTGCCCACACACACACACAATATATAGTTTAGTTTACTCATATGAAGTTTATTTGTTGAGCAATTTGTTTAACAGCAGTTTAATATGATGCTAAAAAAACGAAACATGCATCAAATATGTTAGAAAACAGAGGGGAAAGAAGAACAACAATCAAAGTATAGTGGTGTGAAAATGTATTATATTGTTCTGCACCAGTTTTTTGCCGTTTTTATTGCCACATATCTGGTCGTTTGTGCAACCTTGTGAAGTTCTGCTTTTGTTTGTGTTGTCCTCTAAGTGCGTCAGGCTAAAGTCTGAAATATTACACACACGACATTCATACACATCCACATTCCTAGACACTGTTGCACATATAGTGACACTGTTGTGAAGTATCATCTTGAATCTTGAATTTATGTAGAAGTAAGAACAGAAAGGCATGAAGTCTTATGCAACTGCTTACAAAAGAAAAGGTGCTGCAATAGACTGATATATGAGAAGTGCACGTAGTCACCATGACGTCAGCCATTGGTTTGTGGGCTATTGTTTTGAAGCCTCGAGTTTGGCATTTTGGCCGTGACCATCTTGAATTTTTGTGATCAGAAGTGACACGAGAGGGTGGAGCTAAGTACAACCGAACGCTGAATAAGACATTTTTAGGCGACCACAATTTTACAGTTAACTTTCATGAACTGAAAACACGCTGTGAAAGGGTTAAAGTTGTAAGACAAAAACACGGACAACTCCCAGACCGGACTACGCCGTAGTAGCAACCTGTCAATCACAAGGTAGCCACGCCCTAAAGCATACCCTGCTTTATGGTCTATTTGACTTTAAATGGGACCATCATTTATTAAATGAACATCATGCTGTATTGACGAAGACTTGAAACTAGCGATTGAGACCATAAACTCATGTTTACAATGTTTACTGAGGTAATAAATCAAGTGAGAAGTAGGCTCATTTTATCACAGATATCTATACAATCAGAATTATTTTTATAACCAGAGGAGTCGCCCCCTGCTGGCTATTAGAAATGATTTAAGTTTAGGGAACTTCTGCATTGGCTTCACTTTTCAGAACCGGAGGTTGCTGCCTGGTTGCTACTTGCATCAATGCATTTGTCTGAATAGATCATAGACTGGACCGTAACGTTCATCTTTGTGAAGAGGGGTAATGAGTGGGAAGCCTGGAAAGAGCTGAGTGAGGACGTAAAGTATACACTACGTTTCCATTCAACATAAACATTAGCAACAGAGAGGCGAAGTCCCTCCCCTTCCGGTGGACTCCATGGGACCATATTTCAGAAAAAATATGACTGGACTTTTTTGACTTGCTAAATTATTTTTTTAAATTGACAAACATCATATGTGTGATTCATGACGCAACTCAAACAGGATCAAAAAAATATTTTTTCTCCTGCCGTTGACTACCGTTCATGTTTTTTTTTCGAAATAAGGTCCCATGTTTGTTCACCGGAAGGAGAGGGACTTCGCCTCTCTATATAATATAAGCAGGAAACGAATGCTTGATTTCGTTCGTCATATGTCTTTCATTTAAAGTGAGAGTTGGTACGAGCAGTTGGCCTATCACCAACCCAACTGTGATAGGCTTAAATATCAATATCAGTAACAGTATGTCAGTCAAGCAAATGCGGGCCCAAAGCATACTTCCCACAACCAAGAAGACACACATGGGAGAATGTATTTTTTTTTCTTTTTCTAAATGTGCCTTTAAATTCACGTGGGAAAAAAAAAAGCAGGGACTTCCCCCTCCACACCAAATGAGGGGATATCTTTTGGAAGAATGTTGTTTATCCCTTTACTGGAGTTCAGAGACTTGATGCTAAGGAGCATTGATAACATTCGGTCAACACCTTATTAGGACATCCCATGCTGTTTTTGCCTTTAATTTGTCCATATATGTATAAACTAGCTTGTTTTGTTCTCTTCAATATGGTGGGAAAATTCTTTGATCCATGACCTGTAGCCATCTAGAGGCATTTTAAGGCTCTGAGCCATGATCTGCGTGGTTTAGATTGATCTGTCATCCAGTTGATAAGGAAGTAAATAATCAAATGGACTGGTTAACCAAAAGCATTTGTTGTTTATTTCTGTGGTCTCATGCAACTGTGTTTCATTACAAGAATATCCTGGTAAAGGAGTTGAAGGAGTTTCCGCTGAGTAATTTCTGTGGAAACGGAACCTTTCACCAACTCTTTCTAGCAAACAGAAAATCAGGAAGTTGTCGACTGTCGTGTGTGTTTTCCTCTTTGCCTCAGCTCTACAGTATCTCTCACTGCCACACTCTCTTGCTCCATCCCCCTTTGAGCTGATAAGAAACAACCACTCTCTTTTTTTATCTTCTACTTTTTCTATATCCCCTTGCTTTTGTTTGTTTTTGTTCTTTTCAACTCCCTTTGTTGTCTCGTTTGTCTGTCTTTGCACTTTCATGGTAAAATGGTATGAAGTGTGTCATTAAGCTGTGTAACATACTGTATAATGCAATGAATGGTGTGAATACAGTGACTCTGCAGTACATTGCTTACCTTATTATTTGATAATGTCATAAATCATACAACGTTAGGACTTGCTTACTTTGACTTCACTTCCCCTGTTGTGGTTGAGCATACATCCTCTAACGCACCCTCATACCATTGCTTCACATGTGTGAGTGCTTCCTGCCAAATGATGAAATCTTTTGTTTGCTAATGACTCACTTTTAAGCCTGACTGATAAAACACCTTACTGCCACAACAGATCGAACAGGTGGGCATTCAGTTTTCACAGGGGGTTTAAATATGGTTGGGAATGTGGAATTATAGTGCAGCATAAACATTTTCCAATGCAAACTTAATGAACAAAAGCTGATTACTTCCACTAAAATGCCACAACATAACTCATAAGCCTGGGTTTAACCACCACTGCCAACTCTTTATAGACTACGCAAATCTGCGTTAAAAACTGTTGCCGCTACGCCACTGGACTCACCCTTAGAAGAGCTGAAGGATGCGTCTCGGTGGGTCTCCCTTGAGGACCTCGTCCTTCCATTTATTCAGGCATTTGAGTGTGAGGTCTCTCTCTAAGACCAGCTGCACCTGAAAGGGGACATATCATAACAAACTCACTTTTTTCAGTGCTTGTACCCAAGCAGGCTCATTAGAATATATCGGCCACAGCTTGGGAACTACCTTTACAAAGGTGCACCATATGTTTCTCACAAGCCAATCAGAGCAGACTGGGCTTTTTCGGGAGGGGGGCTTAAAGAGACAGGTGCCAAATCGGAGCGTTTCAGACAGAAGGTGAATACAGGTATATTCAGACAGACACTATGAGAAAAATAATGTGTTTTTTAACATTAAAGCTGGGGTAGGCCGTATATATTTGGCATCACTGGGCAACAAATCCATAATAACCCTTCAGCATATTGTAATTCAAGTGTTCTGAAAGAAAACTCTACTTCTGCACCTCATCATAGCTCTGTTTTCAGTCTTTAGAAAATCTAGCCCGTGACGGGAGACCTTGGCCAATCGCAGGTCATTTCAGAGAGATAGAGCGTTCCTATTGGCTGTTCTAATGTAGATGCACATTCACGTCCCTTCAGATGGTGAAAGACTAACTCAACGGCGAAATATCCTGCAGGAAAAGTTGCCATTCCAGCATTGGCATCAACTCTCTATTAGGGATCAGTGTATGTGCCCTCTCAAAGTAGTGCTATGATGTTGGATGTTATCAGGACTGTGATAAATGCAAATGCAGATCCCACTGTTCTGATTGTCAACTTTTTTTACTCAGATTTTATGCATATGGCGGTGTGTTCTTTAAACTGACAGTTTTCCTAAAATTAGATTCGCAATCGCAATATATCGCCTCACTTCCAGTATCGCAATATATCCCAATATATCCCAATATATTGAGTTGTAACCCCTGTATCATGATACGTATCGTATCGCCATATTCTTGCCAATACACAGCCGTAGTGTCTACACTGCAAAGCAACCCAAAATCGGAAGATGGACTTCAAGAAAAGAGTCTGTCACTATCGGCAGAGTGTTTCAGAGATGGAGAGAAAATGTTGCTAATAGTTAGTTAATAGTCTTCTGCTCGCTGCTGCAGTGCAACGGCTACGGTTAGCAGAAGGCTAAATTATTAGCAATGTTTTCTCTCCATCTCTGAAAACGCTTTGCTGATATTTTAGCTTTCTAGAGCCTCGAATCACAGTATGTCACCTCAAAGGACTTTACAGGCTCACAAGTCTGCAAAGAAAAAGGATGTAGTTCTCATCTCGTCTAGTGGAAGGGTCTTAGGACAGAGACGGGAGAGAGGAGAGCTGTAGGACGAAGGCTGAAGACTGTGTGCCTTTTCCAGGAAACTGCCTACCCCAGGGTACCACTTGAATTACAATATGCTGAAAAGTTATTATGGATTTTTTAACCCAATAATGCCAAAAATAAACTGCCTCGTCCAGCTTTAAAGCATGTAAACATGTTCTAGTAGAAACCCTAGATACAAATATGAACCTGAAAATGTTCATGATATATCCCCTTTAAAGTTACATGCATGGTACATGGGTGGTCAGTGAAGACATTCCTCAATACTGAGAGTGAATTTTCTCTCACTTCCAAGATCAGCTGGAGGCTGAAGTTGTTGTCTATTGACTATCACACCTGATCCACGAATCGATGACAGTGGCGGGGATCCAGCCGCAGGTTTAATGTTAGCTTGGCCTTCTATTGTGATTTCCTCCTTGGTTAAATTTCCTTTTGCATTAAGCCATTTTCTTATATCCATTATCACCAACCATACATTACTATTTGCTAATGCTGGCTCCCAAAATTCTCTGTGTTCGCTGCGCTCACCCTCGAAAGTCATCCTTAATCTCCCAGTTATGTGCGAGATTGAATGCTTGGCTGTCTTCCTCCTAAATTAGGCTGCCAAATCCGCAATTAAATTATGATCCCAAACAGTAATCTCAAATGTAAATAAAACTCCTGACAAAGACTCAAACTCATAAAACAGTCCATGGGAACTTCAGCAGGGAATGTAATTATTTTCAGTGAGGCAACTCCACTGAGATACACTACCAATAGAAGTGAGTTGGTGGTCATCATGTGTCGCTGAATAAGCACAGCTGCTTCCAGTCTACTTTGCTACTGCAACACAAGCTGTGAGTGTGAATAAACATACAGCCAGTTCTTCTTCTTTTGTTAAAGCTAATTAGGAACATGCGCTGATAAAGCTCTAAAACTGTCTTTCAGACTTCCCAGACGTTCACTGTCTGTGCTGTATCATAGTAAACAGATGACTGTCTCTTTCCAGGGATTGCTCCAGTGTACTGCAACTTGTTTGGCCTGATGAGGGAAAATGACAGGATATGGTTCCCTCCGAATCACATCTTTAAACTGCACCATCCGGATAGTGAGACCCTGCACTTCAGAATCAGGTAGATATTTTTAGTATGCATGTTTCAGGTTTGCATGTGTTGTTTCATGCTCTGATTCCTTTCCTTACTTGGTCTCTTTTCCTACCCAGATACTATTTTCCTGGCTGGTACGACAGCGGCAATTCATTATTCGCCCATCGCTACGGCGTGTCCAAGGGGACAGAGAGACCTGTGATGGATGATTGTGTCATGGCATACCAGTTTTTTCAGGTTAGTCTTTATGACTTGCACCTTGTATTATCATTAAAGGGGAACTACGCCCATTTTCAAAATTCAAATGTTATTCCTGGGCCTACATTCTTTAGACTAGTCTGATGAAGACCAATTCCCGCATAGTCAACAAACTGGTTAAGGCCCACTTATACGTGCTATAGCAGCACATTAGAGCTAGCGTTAGCTTCAGTTAGCTATGAGATTTAAAGGGGATCTACATCCATTTTTCAAAATTCATACATGTTATTCCTCAGTCTGAGACAGACCAAAAAATATTAGTTAACATGAACAACTCTCCCAAATCCAGAACTAGAGTGCTAAAACTCAAACTTTTGATGTCATAGGGTATAAAGTGTGGAACCGCTCCATAGACAATGAATTAGGAGAGATGTTCTAGATGACACTGAGAGCGCCCAGGGGAATGTTTTGAGTATACGGGAACATTTTCTGTTTCACAACTGACAACACTACAATAGAATAAAGCTCATTTGGCACAAAATCAGTCTCCCATTCATTGTCTATGAAGCAGCTCTAGACTTTATACCTTATGACATCACAAGTATGAGACTTACTTCTCTGGTTTCTGGCTTTGAGAGAGAGTAACTCATGTTCACACATATTGATTGAACTTTACTAGGCCGTGGAAATAGCATACTGGATTTCTTAATTTAGGTGGTGTTCCCCTTTAAGTCTGCTATTTTCTATGTTCTTTGTATTTGTGATTTTATAAATTGGAGTGCATTTTTAGTCTGAATCATTTATAGTTTTTTTCCTTTAACCGGGTGCCAACTAAAGGACAGCGTCTTCAAGATGCCCTCTCCTTCCCCTCCATCCCACACTTTCTCTTTCATGCCTTGCTTTTTTTAAATATAACGACAAGCAGAAGTGTTGAGTGGGGGAGATATATGCTTGCTTCCTTCTCTCTCTGACTGACTGGCCGACTGTCGGCCTATCAGTCATGTCAGCCATTGTGCAAGTTCGGAAAACAGGAAGTGGGGTAGTCAGAGTGTTTAAGAAGCACAAATGGGGAACAAGGATGTGTCAGGGTTCTCTTCACACTGTGTTTGCTTGTGTCTAGGCACGCTTATGTGTGTGAGTGCATTTGCATGTGCGTTTTAAATAGTTTCTACTACTCTTTCCCACATGCTACTATAAACTTGACACATACAGCTCTGTTCAGCTTTTATCTCCACTTTCACATTGACAACATGAGCTGTGAGTCAACAGAATGTCGTTGTAGAGCTCGACTTGATGTGATGAGTTTGTTGATGAACTGAAATACTTTTTTTTGTTTGTAACATACAATTTCCGGTGCCATGAAGAGATTATAATCCGTCTGATTACTGTCAGTTTGGTTGATAGATCTAAGATTTACTTCACTTTTTTTCACTCCTCCTCCAGAGGCGTAGTGACTTCCTGAACGGCTGGGTTCTTATTCCGGTGAGCCACGAGGTCCAGGAGGAGTGTCTCGGCATGGCAGTGCTGGACATGATGAGGCTCGCCAAAGAGAGTGGTCAGTCACCTGTGGAAGTCTACAATGACACCAGGTATAGGATGCATTCACTCACTAGAGATGAACGACCAACTGTCATAGAATGCCATTGTGACTGTTACTGCTTTCAGACATTATATGATCTAAATCAGGAGTAACCAAAAAATATGGATATGAAGGGAAACCTGATAGAATCATAACTCAGCTAGAAGAGTTTAATACTGTAAGCCCAGAAATGTTTATCACTTAAAGGGATAGTTTGGGTGTTGTGAAGTGGGGTTGTATGAGGTACTTATCCATAGTCAGTGTATTACCTACAGTAGATGACGGTCGGCACGCCCCCAGTTTGGAGAAACAGACGGGATTTACCGCACGGAACCAAAGCAATGTACTGATGTGGACGGGGCCGGCAGCAAAACGTGTTTTAGCCACCTAAAAGAAAGGCTCACTTAAAATAACAATATCAGTTTAAGTGCACGCTATATTTAGAATATTTCCACCGCCTTACCTTGCGGTGAGACAGCCCTTTCTGACGGGGAACTAAAACTGTTGTATCATCTATGCTCTCGCCAAAGCCACCAGACAACATTGAAAAAAAACTGTAATTTTTTCTTGCAGAACACGGGGGTTAATGGTCTACGGCTGCCTCAATCAGTTAGTTTGTTTGTGCTATTGTGTGCAATTGGTGAGGTGGACCAGTAACTTCCATGCTTTGCGAGGTAAAATTACTTTTTTTTTTTTAATGGAGTCTGGTTGCTTTACTTTGGCGAGAGCATAGATAACGGCTTATGTGCCCTGTTGGAAACATAGACTGTAAAGCTGTCTCGCGGCAAGGTAAACCAGCTAAAGTATTCTAAATATAGCGTACACTTATATCGATTTTTTTAGGTGGGTCTTTCTTTTAGGTGCTAAAATATGTTTTGCTGCTGCCCTCGTCCACAGCAGTGCTTTGCTTTGCTACGATGTCGGTACTCCTGTTTGCTTCTCCAAACTGGGAACGTTCCCACCGTCATCTACTGTAGGTAATACACTGACTATGGATAAGTAAGTACCTCTTATAACCCCACTTCAATACACAATCCCTTCAATCCCACTTTAACTATAAAGCAGCAGTTCCAAAACTCCAGACGATTTTGGTCTCATGTGCATGCTGCACACTCTCTTCCCTAAATAATGTGAAATGCTCGCTGTTATGCTTGTGTGCCTGTGGTACAGCTCATGAATAACGATTTCAGAGCAGTGTGATAGGACACAGCGAGCATCAAGATAGTTTCATTATGTGTGTTCATGCAGCTGAATGACTTCTCTCTTTGCATGAGATGTTTCAGTTGAAAAGGCGTCTACAATATCTGATCTTACTTTGCATGCATTGTGTCCACACTTGTAATATTAATTATTCTATAATTTCTCTTTCATATACTGTATAATTCATCATTAATATTATTTGATTCTCCTGAGGTGGATGCAGCATGTAGACTTGCTGAATTGCCACAAAGCGTACTTAGCGTTTGCTCTTTTAACCTTCCTCTTTCATTCGCCCCTCCCTTCTCTCTCTCTGCATTTCCTGTTATTTGTTCATCATTCCCTCCTCCTCTTTTTGATAACTCACCTAACCCACCCATCCCGATCCCCCTCCCCGCTCTGATAGCTACAAATCCTTCCTGCCGAGATGCATGCAAAGCCGCATCCGGGAATACAACATCTTGACTCGGAAGAGGATTCGCTATCGCTTCAAGAAGTTCATCCAGCAGTTCAGCGAATGCAAGGCCACGGTGTGTAACCTCAAGCTCAAGTACCTCATGAGCCTGGAGATGCTGCTACCCTCCCTCTACTCCGAGCGCTTCCAAGTCACCGACCTCACTGGGCGCGAGCTCGCCATCGTTGTCACGGGCAACACGGGCATCCAGTGGTCAAAAGGGAAAGAGGAGGAGGGAGCAGAGGAGGTGAGGACTAGGGGATGGGTTCATGCTGCCATGGCTGTTTTTGTGCCAATAGATGGAGCTCTAGGAGTTGGTTAAAATTGCCAATAACAACAAGAGAGCATGCATGTGCACGGTTCTTCATCTAATACGAATACAAATAAACCAGTATCTTGTGCTCTTTCTGTGTCTCCAGGAGTTACTGACATACTGTGACTTCCCGGCGGTGATCGACATCAGCATCAAACAGTCCAATAAGGAAGGCTCAGTGGAGAGTCGCATAGTCAGCCTCACCAGACAGGACAGCCAGAACCTGGTAGAGTACACACTGCGCTCTTCTTTAAGCTGAATCATTTGTTTACTTTGCTTCATTCCAATCTTATCTTATTTTCACTACTGTCTGTAAACCAAATTGTCCCTGCAATGTGTTTAAATGAGCACATACTTGTTGTCAGAGTCAAAGATCCTTATATGGATAGACTTGCCTGGACCCATTACGAAATATTTCTGAGAATTATGGTTAAAAAGTTACAGGCCAAAATGTAAAGTTCATTGATATAGCGCCACCATCTGGCCAAATTGAACCACATTCGACACTTGGATCCTGAGCAATACACCCGCCAAGTGTGAAGTCGATCGGATGAACGGTCCTCGAGATATGCGAAGGACATACGGAAAGACAGACAGACAGAGATTCTTTGCTTTATAGTTGATTTTTAAAGTGTAATCATTTGTTACAGTAAATTGCATAAAAACATGGATTGAAGGCTTATTGTTTACATTGATTAAGTTAAAAATAGGCACTTAATGATTTATTTTTCTCTTCTTCTACATCCTCTCTCTATGCTCTCTGTCTGACCACAAAGGAACTGGAGTTTAATTCGCTCCCGGAGGCTCTGTCATTCGTATCGTTAGTCGACGGCTATTACAGGCTGGTTGCAGATGCCCATCATTATCTGTGCAAAGAGGTGGCTCCACCGAGACTTCTGGAGTGCATTCAGAGCTACTGCCACGGTCCCGTGTCGTGAGTATCGCACCCAATGCACCTATAGTATATAGCACTCGTGCGCCCACAACCACAGAGCCATTTACACACACATCCTCTGCATCTTTGATCACAGGATGGAGTTCACGATTGGTAAGCTGCGTCGCTCCGGTAACCACCAAGGCCTGTTCATCCTTCGCTGCAGCCCCAGGGACTACGACAAATTCTTTGTGTCCTTTGTGGTGGGGGTAAGCTCTTAATATTGGGTCTTCTTCAATGTGATGTACTGTGTTTCTCTCACATGTGACTCTACAAATAAAACAGGCTTATTCAACACAGTCTTTGTTGATTGATAAACATCACAAACTTGCTTCAAACTTGTTTCTGAAAGTGTTTGTTCACAGTTTTGCTAAAACTCAGTAGTCATACTCACCAGCACCTCTGAAATATAGACCATAATTTCAACCACTGGAGGGAGCAATAAGGTTTTATTATCACATTAAATGGACAATACAGCTGATATCCAATACCATACTGTGACTAAGGTGTACTGTATATCTTCTGTTCTATACATCAGGTGCATCATGTTTGGCATAAACATATTGTATTAAGTTTAGGTTATTTTATAATCATGCCAATATTGTTGTGGGACTGAGGGAGGTTTTGAATACATTGAAATTAATTTTTTTTTTTAAGGTTTCAGTATAGCCAGGTGCCAAAATGAGCATTGAATCATGTTTTTTCTTTCTGTAATCATTCCTCTTGTTCATACTGGCCTTTAAAAGATCCCTTCCTAGTGTGCTTCTCGTTCTGTGCATAGATATATTCCAAAGTTTATCTGATAGATAAATAATGAGGCTTCAGCTGTCCGTGATAGTCAAATCAAGTGGGTGTCGTCTTTTTGTTGTTGTCCCTCCGCTGCAGCTCATCTGCAGCACTGGCCATGAAAACAAAAAGTGGGACTGTGACTCTTTACTCTTTAACTGATTAACACTGCTGAAAGCTCATATTAACTTTGTAACTGTATATTTTCACACAAAGAGGACTGCGGATTAATGCTGCAGTTAACAATTATTTTCATTGTCGATTAACCTTTCGATTATTTTCTCGATTAATCGATTAGTTGTTTGGTCTATAAAATGTCAGAAAATGGTGAAAAATGTTGATTAGTTTTTCCCGAAGCCCAAAATGATGTCGTCAAATGTCTTGTTTTGTCCACAACTCAAAGATATTCAGTTTACTGTCACAGAGGAATAAAGAAACAAGAAAATATTCACATTTAAGAAGCTGTAATCAGAGAATTTAGACTTTTTTTTCTTAAAAAATGATGATTAAACGATTATCAAAACAGTTGGCGATTCATTTAATAGTTGACAACTAATCGATTAATCGTTGCAGCTCTACTGTTGATGTTATCCATCATCACTTTAGGAACGGATATTTTCATGGCCAGTATGAATAAGAGGAGTGATTACAGAAAGAAAAAAACATTTTTTCAGTGTTTATACTGTATGGATACCTGACTGTTGTTTGAAGAAAGACTTAAAAAGATGTGAACCTATCCTTTTTTAAAGCTCTCGTGTGTTCTGACAGACTCAATCGCAGAGTGTACTTTGTAGTCTCTTAAATCAATATTGGCATATTCAGCACAACTGAACTGTAATAATTGATATTGTTATTTTCAGGATGTAAGTATGGTGGACTATAAGCACTGTCAGATCGTGAAGACGGAGTCAGGAGAGTACATTCTGAGCGGTGCTAAGAGGAGCTTCGGCTCGCTCAGTGAACTTCTGCACTGCTACCAGAAGGAGGCGCTCCGCACTGACGGATACATGTTCCAGCTGACCAGGTGCTGCTCACCTAGCCTCAAAGGTAAGTATTCACACACACACAGACATACACAAAGAAGAATACGGCATGTATATCCGCACACATATTAACACAGGTAAAAGAAGGTAATTGTTTCTTTGTCCATGAGGCTGCAAAAATACAACAACAGCATCCTTTCCATCATAGATGGATGATCTCCTATTTTAACCAGGATCAATTGTAAAACTTTGAGTGAGTTTTTTAGCACATTGTATAAAAATGCAGATGTTATTTTAGCTGCAGACCCAAAGATTGGTCTTAATTGATGCTGGGTCATAAATCACTTTTAGGAATGACTAACAGTTGAGTTTAATCTATAACATTTTGAAAGCAATGATTAGACAATAGAAGGAAGTGATTTAAAGTCGCAAGAATGCTCCAAGTTCAACATCTCTTATCAAGGCAACCAATTACCCTTTGTGTTTAGAGCCCAACACAATTCCTCACAGCGGTCTTTGACACTGTTATCTTGTTATTTCATTAATATTTACTTACTCCAATCCCTGCTGCGGCTAATTACCCATTTTCAAGCTTCTGTTTATATCAAACACATTCTCATCCCAACTCGTCACATACCGCCGCTTTGTAACGCCCCCTTGGCGTCACTTTATTTTCGGCATCAAAACCACTATAGTTACCCCTTGGCGTCACTTTAGGATTAGGCAACAAAACCACTATAGTTAGGTTTACATGGTTGGGCTTAAAACGACTTTGTTTGCACAGTAGAAATGACATTGAACGTTGTGAACACGGGACACGAACGAACAAATGATTGTAACGTGACGCACAGGACACGAACAGCGGTCTCCTGGATGAAAACCTTGTGTTTGTTGGACCCATACACCTCCTCACCCGTCCACCCGGTGTGTCTTTTTGCTCTTTAAACTACGTCACCACACTCCTGCCGCATTTTCTCGGAGTGTTTACTGTTGCCGCGGAAGGGTTTATACAGTATAGTTAATAGAAAGCTCGGTGCGTTCCATACCGGCGCTAAGGGGTGCCTTGTGCGGCGGTACCACACACCGACGCCCATGACAAACCCTCGGTATTTCTCGCCCTGGGAATGAAAACGGGCTGTTATATCAGATGCCAAGAGAGAGAGATTACACGAGAGACTACACGCTGAAAGATCTAGAGATTCTTTAAAGTAAACACTGACCTTCATCTTCGAATTCGCTCAGCACTAAGTTCATTCAACTTGCTGAGTTCCTTGTAGTACAGTTTTAGAGCTCCATCTTGCTTTCACATTGACTTGCTCCCATGTTTGAACTTGTTGCACTACACTGTATTGTATGACGTACTGAAGCACAATCAGTGTTATCCTTCAAGTGGGCAGAAGGAAAGCTTTTTACTGCCCCGCAGCTCACCATGATTATATCTCTGTGGGGATTTGATAGACTTGCTAATCATTACTAATGAGTCAATAATTACTTCACCAGGTTTCCGGTAAAACTTGTCTCTAAGGGCCAATAAAACAAACCACTTAGGTTTTTATTCATGGTGACATTCGTGATTAAGAACTCTAAATTAAGCAATCTGATTTTACAATTGGTAACTGTTGCATTTCTATTCATACTCGCCATTTAACAGTATCACACATTGAAAAGAAATAACCCTCCTGTAGTGATAATCAGATGTGGTGTCAAAATGTGATGTGAGTTTTTTACTAATCCCTTCATCTTTACCTTTCTGTAGATAAATCCAACCTGGTGGTGTGCAGAAATAACCAAGGGGCAGATGTCCCACTGTCTCCCTCGCTCCACAAACACAACATCAGCCAGATGGTCTTCCACAAGATCCGAAAGGAGGACCTCGTCATCGTAAGATAACCCTCCTCGCTTCCTCTCTGAAAAAGACGTGCAAACATTCAGAATTAGGCCATTTCTTCGATCTTAATATGTTGTATTAGTGTAAGATTATATGCATTGTAGAAGCTTACAACAGTAACGAAAAGGCGCTTGTGTGTTGTTTCTTGCCCTGAGCAGATAAGTTATAGATTTACAGAGGTAATCTGTACCAAAGAGGGTCGCAGATGTTTTAATAAATGTAAAATAACACTGAATGTAAAGCCAAAATATACTGATCCAGGCCTTTTGTAGAAATTGTAAACTCCTGTGGGGTCAATGAGGTCGCTACAGTTAACAAAACACTTCCTCCATTGATCCACCTACTGTCAGTGGCGGTCCCTGTGGACATGTGTGTGTCAGCGGGGCTTTCACCTCGTTGACTGCTCCATTTCCGTGTCACCCGTATTTTCTCTTAGTTGAGCACTTGTTGAGCACAGTTTTGTACAGCAGGTCTGTCACAGGAAAACCACAGAAGCCGTTTCCACTAATCAGAGAGCTCAGGGGGTTTTTTGTATTGCAATATTATCTTCTCGCACGTCCCCCCATCAGATTCATCAGGTGTCGTTTTTGTTTTATCTTCCTGTTTTGAACATGTGTTCAGCTTTTTTATGCATTTATTTAAGAGCTTTGGCAGATCCTGACCTTAAATCTATTTAGTTGAATCTTAAAGGTGCAGTGTGTTAAATCTGACGGCATCTAGCAGTGACCAACTGAAATTTCCAGTGCCAAGCGTGTAGGAGGATTACGGTGGCCGACGCAAACATGCGATTGGCCCTCTCTGGAGCCAGTGTTAGGTTTGTCCGTTAGAAACATGGCAGGCAGCTCCGTGAAGAGGATGCAGATATAAACGGCTCATTCTAATGTAACGAAACCACAACGATTCTTAGTTGCAGGTGATTATACACTAAAGAAAACATACTTATTATTATTATTATATTCCATTTCTGCCAATAGATCCCCCTAAATGGTACACACTGGAGGATGACAGGAGTGGACTTTATTCAGACTAGTTTCTGGGCTGCAAGTGAGGAAACTTCTTGTAGCTCTCATAATGTCTTTGATATGTCATTTGGAGCATCATATATCAAATAGGTCGCCATTATTGCGATTATTTATGCTCCTTAGTAATACTACTTGGAGAGTGTTTAAAGGAACAATATGTAGGACTGACAGCTGGCGTTTAAAATGGGTACAAGCAGTCCAAATTCAAAACATTGGAGCCTTGGCCCATCCGCTACTCCAGTGTGACTGATAGCAGCGCACGTTTTCGCAATATGAGGGTTACCTTTTTGGACACGACCTTGTTAGCCTCTGGCCAGTAACTATATTTCATATTGGTCCTTTTTACAATCACATTCACTTATTATTATGTTATACTGTCTTATATTAGGCCAGCCAATGTTGTCAGAAGCAAAGTCGAGGAGTTCAGCCTTCAACTATTAATTCCCGACATGCAATGCAGAAAGAGACACTCTGTACATGAGGTCATGAATGTACAGACAAAAGACGGTGTGAACTTCATTCGGTGTCTCTCTTGCCAGTCAGCTGGGAGATCCGCACCTTCAAATGTGAACCCTGTTTATTGTTATAAAACTCTAAAAGGACAAGCTCGTTCTTTGTGAATTCATCTTTAAAAAGCCACCACAGAGGGATCCAGTAACTGTATGAGGGAGTATTGGCCAAGGAATTGTTTCTTTGACTCAGAGAAGGTGGTTAAAATGCACTCCACCCCCTTTCCAAACTAGGTTTTTCAACATAATAAAACTGTGTTTTAGAACGAGAGTCTGGGCCAAGGAACGTTCACCAAGATCTCCTGCGGTGTGAGGAAAGAGCTGGGAGACTACGGAGAGGTGCACCAGATAGACGTCGTTATCAAGACCCTGGACAAGGCTCACCGCAACTATTCAGAGGTTTGTCTTGTTGATTGAGTGAGCCTGATTAAATAAACTCTGAGGACACCAGTTAATAGGATCTCTTATCTCATTTTCTCCCTCACAGTCCTTCTTCGAAGCAGCCAGTATGATGAGCCAGCTCTCCCACAAGCACTTACTCCTCAACTACGGCGTGTGTGTTTGTGGCAATGAGAGTAAGTCTACAACACACACACACACACACACACACAACCACAGGACAGAGATGGTCACAGAGGAAGGAATCATTGTGGTTATCCTCATATAAAAAGGACGCTTTAAGATCTTAGATGAGAGGGATATTGAGAGCAAAACAGAATGTGTGTTACGGTAGAATACAAAGAAAGCAAGGAGGCTATTGTCCTCCTGAATGCAAAAGAGAGTTTTCAACACTAAAAACAGGTGTGTTTACATCAGACGAGGTCAAATGTTGTCCCTTTAGGCAACTGAGACAATCAAACACAGAGGAAATAAGGTTTCTGACCTGCTGACCTGCTCTCTGCTGTGCCCTGACCCTTCCACTCGGACTGGATTAAGCCCTCGGGATCAACAAGTTACTAATGGGCCACTGCAGTGTTGATCTTTACTCCACCTGGAACTGCCCTCACACATCAGGGCAGTGTGTCTGGAAACCTTCACCATTCACATTTCTGCTTGCAGGATAAGAGAAGGCCGGAAAGAAATACAAAGATTGTAATAAAGGACATGGAAAAAAAAGATGCAAAACTGACACAGGCAATTCAATTACAGCGATAATCCATAAAACCAAATTTGCTCATATGTAGGCCTATAAACAAATGAATGAACAAATAGACTGAAGCCTATGCCAACATATTAAATTAAATACCTGTCTTTATTGAGCCGGTCTGTCCGTCGATCGCCACCGCTCCGTTTCAGCACCCGGGACAGCGCCGCACCTACACATGCACCCTCTACGCACAACAAACAGTGATAAAAAAAAACCTGCTACACTTGAATACTGATTTGGATGTTGATTACCATGGCAACAGTCAAAGCTTCGAAGCATTCGGGTCAGCCTCATGGTACGTGTCCACAGGGGCGTTTTTTATCGCAAGGGGACGCGACGCTTCCCAGCATTGGACGTTTGGTGGGCTGTCACTAGACACAAGGCACTAGGCTCCTGATTGGACGAACGCTTTCCCTCCGTTGGCTGCTGCTGCTCCCAGCTTTCAAACCGGAACCAGTATGGAGGCTCGTTTGGAAACTTTCTTCTCTTATTTCATGAAAATAGTTCACCGAAATGTGTTTCAGAAAACATTTGAGGCGAGAAATAAGCCGTGCAGTTGCTGAATCTGTCTTTATTTTGGATCGACAACGTTTATTTTAAAAGATTCTCGGGAGTTTCGAGAGGCGGCGAGTCGCGTCGGACGCCCGTGATTTGCATAAAGTAGACTAGACCTCAACTTTATGCAAATGAGGAGCGGGCGTCGTGACGCTCCGTTTCTCGAACCGCGACGCCACGCTACTAGAATGCATTGCGCGGCAGCTTACATAGACAATGAATGGGGAGCGTGGAAAGCACGGAGCCTGTGGACATGTACCATAACAGCTCCAAAGAAATTCAAACTTTTCAGTTCAGATTTTATCACCAAAACTAGACAATAAAAAAACTGTACTCTACCAGATAGCAAAATAGGGATGAAGAAATTCATGGGTGCGGAAAGTGTTCCGTCTATAACTGCTGTCTTTGAGGAAACCACAGGAAATCAGCTACCGTAATTCACAAACTGGTTGTATGGGAGATTTGATAAAAAGAGTTTTGTTTGGAAGATTTTCTATATGGATAGTAGTGACTAATAAAATGATCTCCCTGTCAGACATGATGGTGCAGGAGTATGGTAAATTTGGCTCACTGGACACCTACCTGAAGAAGAATAAAAGCTGTGTTAACATCACCTGGAAGCTAGAAGTGGCCAAGCAGCTATCCTGGGCTATGCACTACCTGGTAAGACTACCGACATAAGAAAAGAGAAATACCTTCAAGTAATGTGTAAATAAAACTAGTCGAGCGTTGAAGCCTTGAAGTACCTAATATCATTATTGTTGTCGCTGTCGTGTCTGCACGTAGGAGGATAAGAGTCTCATCCATGGGAATGTTTGTGCCAAGAATGTTCTCTTGATCAGAGAGGAGGATCGGATGACGGGCAGCCTGCCCTTCATCAAACTCAGTGACCCGGGTATCAGCATCACCGTGCTGCCCAAAGAAGGTGAGATCAGTCATGTACCGTCCTGATGTGAGGAGACTTGTAACTCACACCTGTGTGGAGGCTCAAGTCATGTGAGAATAATGTTACCTAACATAATTTTGCTTTGGTGTGATTTATTTTTTTCCTCCTCTACCTTTTTATTCCATTCATGTATTTCCTTCTCTCTGTGCTTCTATATCTCTCCTCGTGTTCGTCCGTCAGTGCTGGTGGAGCGTATCCCATGGGTGCCCCCCGAGTGCATTGAAAACCCTCAAAACCTGAGTTTAGCCACAGACAAGTGGGGCTTTGGGACCACGCTTTGGGAGATCTGCAGTGGCGGAGACAAACCACTCAGCACCCTGGACTGCTCTAAGGTTCACAAAAACAGAGGATGCATTAAGAATATTGAATATTAAATTAAAGGAATAGTTCCACATTTTGGGAAATGTTGAAGTAAGTTGGTTGCCTGGCCACACTGAGAGGCCAGGAAGTCACTGCTCCCAGCAAAAAAATAGTTCCAGTGTCATTTTTACACTATGGTGTTCATTAGTGAGCTTTAGAGGTGCTGGTAAGTGTTTTTTTTTTTACTTTTGGACAGGGTCAGGCTAGCTGTTTCCACCTGTTTCCAGTCATTATGCTAAGCTAAGCTAACCGGCTGTTGACTGTAGCTTCATATTTACCATACAGACATGAGAGTCACTCATCTCATTTAACTCATTGGCAAGAAAGCAAATAGGCATTTTTCCTAAAATGTCGAACTATTCCTTTAACTCATGCAATTTGTTCAAAACGTGAGAAGGACACAAAGTTATTTAAAACATATTGTATTGATTATTTTAAGAATGTCTGCAATCTTTGTATCTTGGATCGTTTCCCAAATCAGTTTGAAAACATGCAGGTTCTGACTTTTGCTCTGCAGAAGAACTTGTTCTACGAGGACAGGCACCAGCTGCCGGCTCCTAAATGGACAGAGCTGGCCAATCTGATAAACAGCTGTATGGACTATGAGCCGTCACACCGACCCTCCTTCAGAGCGATTATCAGAGATCTCAACAGCCTCTTCACACCAGGTGGGGAGAAAAAATCAATGTGGATTCACTACGCCCTACACACACACACACACACGCACACACACACACACACATACACACACACTCGTCATCTAGGGTTCGCTCAAGATATTTTAAGAAAACGACTTTGTGTTTTGTTGTGTTGCAGATTATGAGCTGCTGGTGGAGAGCGACATGGTGCCCAACAGGACAAGAGGCTTCGGCTTCCCGTGGGCCTCCGAGAGCCAGGAGCCCGCCCAGTTCGAGGAGAGGCACCTCATCTTTCTCAAGCAGCTGGGCAAAGTGAGAAACATGCACACACACACACACACACACACTATCATTTTGTTTGACTCTCCTTTATCTCCTCCAAAGTATTTATATAGTATCTTTAAGTGTGATTTTTTTGACAGTGAGGCAACACACGAGACTGAACGTGATTGACAGGCATCATGTTGATTAAAGTTAAAGCAATATTAGCCAGCTAAAACCACAATATCACTATATATTTAACATGCTTGGAAGTAATGTTAGCTTACCAAAACAAAGGTCACTCCATAAATCGAAGGCCCAGCCGATGTTGATCCTGACCGAACGTTAGCTATGGTTGCACACTGTTAGCCCTGTAAGCGGAGCTGAAAATAAAGGCACATGATGTCACTTTCTTCACATTAAAAGCAGTCTAAAGGCTGATGAAACCCAGAAAGTCACGGAAGGTCTAATTTTTTAGGTTCGGCTACAACCTGTACACATGAACACATTTACGCAATAAAAAGCGATTACAATGTTTATATGTGTAAAAACTTACATACAGCCCCTTTAATACAAATATTTGTTAAAGCATTAAAAAGATTTTCACTGGAGAGCTGGATACAAATCTGTTAAAACTTCCTCTCTAAAGATTCACACTCTCTTGAGGTGGTTTTTCTTTTTCTTTCTGCTGGTCTGTATGTGGGTGTTTGAAATGCGTCTGTCAGATAAATGATGATATACAGTAGCAAACATTCAACCCACACGACTAATCAGCAGTTTCCGCTATTATCTCAAAAATTCTCATGACACTTCCCGGACAGCGTGAACTTGCTCAGCACTATTTGATTCGAAAGAACAACAATTTTCTGAAGATGATGTGTCTTGTTTTCTGTCATAACTAATTCTTCTTCTGGTGATTAGGTATCTCACTGATTCCATCCTAGTTAATGACAACGCACCATCTTGTACTTTGCTACATAATTTAATGTGCGCTCAAACTAGAGCTGCAACGAGTATGTTTTTTTTTTTTAAAGTCAAAATTCTCGGATTCTTAAATGTGCATATTTCCAGTTTCTTTACGTCAGATTCACACCAGAGCAGCGGTGAAGTGCGGCCTGTGGCGAGCTGCCATGCAATGTCTATGAAAAGCTGCGGCGACCACTCCCGAGCTCAACCAGCTGTGGCTGTTTGATTCTGCAATGAAGTGCGGCGAAACTAAAGTTGGGAAAAGTTCAACTTTTAGTGGCGAAATGCAGCCAGAGACAACCAATAAACCAGTAAACAGATCCTTTATGATCCTGTGACATCATTGTTACAAAGAATTTCTTAAAGCCTGAAACACATGAATATGCCTCCAGGGTACAGAACATTTTTATTATTGCGGTGAGCTGCACGTCACCGCTGGCTGGTGTGAATTCTGTGTTATATCGCTATGACAGTAAACTGAATATCTTTTTGTTGTGGACAAAACACATTTGAGGACGTCATCTTGGGTTTTGGGAAACACTGATCAACATTTTTCATCATTTTCTGACATTTTATAAACCAAACAAACTAATTAATGAATCGACAATGAAAATATCCGTTAGTGGCAGTCCTACTCAAAACCAAGATGGAATCACAGCTGTTGTTTCTAGATTTCTGACATGTGCTCTCCCTCTGACCCCACGCTGCAGGGAAACTTTGGCAGCGTGGAGATGTGCCGGTACGACCCCCTGCAGGACAGCACGGGGGAGGTGGTGGCCGTGAAGAAGCTACAGCACAGCACGGCCGAGCACGTCAGGGACTTTGAGCGAGAAATCGAGATCCTCAAATCCCTCCAGCATGAAAACATCGTCAAATACAAAGGAGTCTGCTACAGCGCAGGTAGGAGCACATGGTCTGATATCTATATGTGCAATATTTCATTATTATAATAATATCATATTGTTTAGAAATGGTCAGAAAAATCACAATATAGGGTGTGATTCTGTATCTTGTTACCTGTCCTAGCTCAGTTTTGAATATATGTCACATATTGTTTATATAAATCAAAGCGATATAAGCTGGTGTTTCTACATCAGTGGTTCTAAGCTTATTAAAGAGATAAGAAGAGATTTGCTGTATGAATAAATATCTCCTTTTACACAGATTTGATTCCCAATCAACAGTAGATCACAATAAAAATATATATTTAGTATTTCTTTTCTTTGTTGGTATACATTATTTAAATAAAGCAAATTATTTTCCTGATAAATCTCTTTTCTTAAGTGAGATCTAGGAGCGGCCTACAACTTGTTCCTTGATTTGATATCACCACCCCGGCAGATTTTGTTACACATAATAAATGACTTTACAGTTCCAACATGTGCTGCCTAAGGCGTCAGTGACCATGCCCATGAGACAAATCAATCTTGATTTCCTCAGAAGGCCTCCACTCCGCCGCTGTGTCGACACTTAACTTCTTTATTTCTGCAGGACGAAGGAACCTGCGGCTGATCATGGAGTACCTCCCCTACGGCAGCTTGAGAGATTATCTCATCAAACACAAGGAGCGCTTTGATTTCAACAAACTGATGCACTATGCATCACAGATTTGCAAGGTAATGTAGTGCAGTGGGTGGTGTGGACTTTAAAGACTTTGTGTAACCCTACCAGATTCTTGCCGATACACAGCCCCTAATATAAACCAGTACTCTTGTGTTCATACTTCAGGGCATGGACTACCTCGCCACTAAGCGATACATCCACAGAGACCTGGCCACTCGGAACATTCTGGTGGAGAGCGAGATGAGGGTGAAGATCGGTGATTTTGGCCTGACCAAGGTGCTGCCGCAGGACAAAGAGTACTACACTGTCAGAGAGCCGGGGGAAAGCCCCATCTTTTGGTGAGGAAGACACACTGCACATGTTTGTTAGAAGTATTTTCATATTTTTTGTGGGTTGACATTTATGGATTCTCCGCTTAAGAGAATGTTTTTGATTAGCTTTTTCGACAGTTGTGGTTAAGAAGTGTAACCCTTTGTGACTGATCTTTAAACACATAACATCATGTGATTCACACAGGGAGAAAAAAGTGTTTTTGTACTGCCTCTTTCATGCCTTCATGTCTGTCTGCTTGTAATGTAGGATTGACTGTTTAAAGATGTGTGCATCATTATGTGTATGTTTCTTATGTACTGTGTATATGGTATTTTCCAGGTATGCTCCAGAGTCGCTGACAGAGAGCAAGTTCTCTGTGGGATCAGACGTTTGGAGTTTCGGTGTCGTCCTCTACGAACTCTTCACCTACAGTGACAAGAACAGCAGCCCACCGGCGGTACTGCACTTCTTCTTTCTTTCTTTCTGTTAACTTTTGTTTTTTTTGTTCTGACAATATGACTTTCTCTCTCACGTAAACCTTTTCTTATTCCACCCTTAATTGCTTTGTCAAATTAACTGAGCTAGATAACAATGGCCAGTATAATTAGTTTGTAATGTTAAAGCAATCAGTTGATTGAGCACTCAGCGATGTACTCAGAAACAGGAAACACTTCTCATCTTTTTCAGGGGCATTTTTTATGTTTTACTAGGTGGGTTTTCACTAAAGAACTGCACTTTTTTTCTTTTCCAGGTGTTTATGGACAAGATGGGAAATGAAAAGCAGGGCCAGATGATCGTCTACCATCTGATAGACCTGCTGAAACAGGGATATAGGTTACCTGCTCCAGATACTTGTCCAAAGGAGGTCAGTAGCTCTTTACAAAATATACAAAATTGCAAAACAAGTTGTTTTTTTCTCAGTTTTTGCTTTAATAAAAATGTCTCTTGGTTCAAGGCCAATGCAAACTCACCACTTGTTTGTAAAGTCAAACAAACCAGGGTCTCATTTAATAAATTCATTAGTATACCAACTCAGGTTCGATTGAGTCCATTAGGTTTAGGTTCCTATCTTACACCCGGCGCAAAGCGGCACACAGAGCAGTGCAACTGTCAGTGGTGGTTTCAGACCAACGCAGTTGTCATTCTCACATCCAGCCCCCACGTTTTGTAAGTAGCAAATGTATTTGCGCACATCTGTGCGCCTATGGGCCCAGATTATGTGCCGTTTAACTAGCAAAAGTGGAGTTGGACATAAAGTACTTACGCAATGCTATAGATTGTTTAAATAGGGCCCTTCAAGTGATAACCTCACTAGTTTTCTGTGTTGCAGAAATGGATAGAGAAGTTAAGGACTTACTAAGAGCAAACACTTGGGGAATAAAGACAATATTATTCTTTGCCCCAAGTAGAAAACGTCATATCATTAAATAGCGTATCCAATCAAAAATGAATAGAGACCCCTTTCATAGCAAAAATATATTTCAAAATGTTCCATGGCTGTAAAACTAGCTTATTATTTAACTTATTTAAGTAGAATAAAATAATTGTAGCTCTTTTATTTTTTTCTCCCTGTGTTAATGTTCATGCTCTGATGCTTCCTTCAGATTCACAAGATTATGACAGAGTGCTGGAGCAGTGATCCGAAAGCGCGCCCCACTTTCAAGACATTAATCCACAGTGTGGAGAATGTACGAGACAGCAAGGACGGATGAGCCGCACTGACCCCTGAACCTTTGACCTTTAGGTGTCGACTCCCGGGAGTCAGTCCTCAACAGATCTCAACAGAACGATGAATGTACAGTATTTGCTGAGTTTACTGCGGTGATGCAGTCACTAGTCAGCTGTGGACTTGTTTTTCTTTTGGTGCTCTGCATGTCTGTCAGCCTGTTTAACATTTACTCAAAATAAGGATGATGAATGGTAATAGAGTGCTCCAGGGATGACGTCTTTTTTGTTGGCCAACCATGAAGTTAGCATCGTCCTGGTTACCTCAACAGAAAGCCGATGGGAGTTTTCCATTGAGTTTTGAATTATTGCAGAAAATGAGCTCTGTGGCAAAGAAACAAGTTTTGTTCAGCAAGGTTTTCTTCACAAATGATACCACTTTTTTTGATTTCTGAAGACATTAAAATCTCTTAAGCTTGTGTTAACCACACTTTCAGGCATCTAACTAAAAAGCCATTCAAGAAACCCTTTGACTTCCAGACAAGGGAACCGGAAATGCTAACTCATTTCTGGGTTTTAGGACTCATTCCTGTAGCACTCTATGTCCGCTTTCTTAGCAGTTTGCCTTCTTTCTATGACGTACACAAATGATCTGATTACTTAGTACACTACATGTGACTCAGACACCGAACAAAATATATTTCAGATGCCTTTAAGAACATTTCATTAATTATGGGATAAATTATTTCCTTTGTGTTATTTGTACATGTTGTGTTTTACAAGTTGAATTGACGAGTCCCGGACTGGGGATACCAGATTTTCTTTACTTTAAGTAACTTGCGTTGAATGTTTAAGCCTTAAAATTAGTATTAGTACCAAAAATGTATAAATCGCCAACAAGCAGCATTTTTATTTGTTAATGATCATTTATTAGATTTTGTACTGTTATGTTATTATTGTAAAATGAGCAGCAACTTGTTAAACCAAAGAAGCTGTGGGATTCTCAACAGCCATCTTACCGCACACCTGAACCTCACACCTGAACCTCACTGCTCTTGTGGCCGGACTTTTAAGGACTGGAACTAAGCAGGGATCCTCCTGCTTGATAGTTTTAAGACTGATAAAGGACAGACCATAAATGTGAAGCACCACAAGGGGACCCGTTATGAACGTCTCTATGGGTGGTTTGGAGTCACATTTCTGCCGTTACAGTGGACTTGTGTTTTACAGATATTCATTGCACATCGAGGATGATTCTGTGTGTTTTCTGAGCTTGCTATGACTACACATCAGGGGTCAGAATTAACACGAATCAACTCTTATTTGTCAACTACATTAGAGAGACAGCAATAACTGCTTAGTTATCCCTTTGAGAACTACTTGAGGGTATCTAGTAGTGTCACATCATGGACTCATACAGTATCATTCTTGTTTTTGAAACTGGAAATGATGATGTTGCCTTTGTAATTATTAATGGGTGTATATATATAAATACAGTATGATGTTTTTAGTGTTATTATGAGGCTATACTATCTGCCTGTAGTGTGAAAAGTTTATTTTGGTGGAGAAAAAAAGTAATGAAGGGAGATGCTTTTATTTTCTGCAGTAGCTTGTTGTTGCACGTGATGGTTTTATTTTCTTTGACCTTTGTTCATGTCATTATTTTTCAACCCATTTAGAGTTGTTGAAGAGCGTGTGTATAGGTTGAATACATTTATGTGTTATGGTGTGCATTACAATGTTAGCCGCAAATGTATCAGTGTTTTCTTTGGGATTTTTTTTAAACTTAAAAACTTAGAAATAGGGATTACAGTTACAGAATATTGATTCATATTTGATCAGCACTGCCTAGTTTGACCGTTTGATCGGAGTTTGTGAATGATTGACAGCTTCCTTCGTTGAATGAACAGCCAATAGGAACGCTCTCTCTCTCTCTGAAATGACCTGTGATTGGCCAAAGTCTCCCGTCACGGGCTAGATTTTCTAAAGCCTGAAAACAGAGCCATGAGGAGGTGCAGAAGTCTAGTTTTCTCTCAGAACACTTGAATTACAATATGCTGAAAGGTTTTTATGGAATTTTTGCCGAATGATGCCAAAAACATTCTGCCTACCATCGCTTTAAAGATGCTATTGACGACATTCAACCACTAGATGTTGCACTCTCCCTACCCCGTTCCATTGCATTCACTTCACAACAAGTGGTTGCCAGTTCATTGTACAACCTGCGTCTTTTATGGTCGAGTGGAGTGAGACTCAGACAGCTGTTCGGTTGGCGGAGCATTATAGAACAAACTTCATTCAAACTCACCAAAACCGTCTTGTTAAGTCTTTCCAACAATCGCCAACTCTGGTTTGGTCGAAATAAACCCTTATTGCACTTATTTTTCAGTCGGCCATCCACTTCTAAATCCCCTCTGATGCGCATCTTCATTGACAACACATTAGTTAAGGTTATAAGGACTATGGCTGTTGGTAGGTGTTGGTTTTCTTTAAATATGCTGAATTGTACTTTTATGGTTTATTGTTTTCCAACTAAGATATGGCAGCTAATATGTGCTAACGTCAGTTTTCACTTGTTGCCAGGTTAAATATTCACGTATTCTTCAGCCTGATGGAGACACCAGTGTCAGATTCAGCCATTTATCCATTTTTTCCACACTAACTGGCAACTTGATCGCTGACGACCCAGAGATACCACGTGATACCAACGTCGGTGGCTCACAAGTCTTGTTAGAAGTGGGAACCGAACGTCTGATATCTTCCACAGAGATAAACAAAACATTCATTTTGGACCGCGTCAAAATGATTAATTCACAAACTTTTATTTGGCATCTTTCTAAAAGCTCTGTGGATGTGATTTTTAATTTTTTTTAATATTTTTTTTAATGCCATTAAAAGGACGCCATACACACATGCACGCACAAAATGTCAAAGGATGGATCCCCTCTCACATCGCTAAGAATGAGTCACTGTAAAGAGCAACGTTTTCTCACTTACAAACATACAGTGTGTCTGTAAGCTCCCACGCTCTAACCTCTGGGCAGTATCACACCGGTCTGAAGATTTTGTTCACGTCAAGTCTGTTGTTTGTCAGTTTCTTCAAAGTTGCTAAGTAATACCAAGATGGAGAATATTACTGCCAAACAGGTTCTCTACCCCCCCAATCCAGATTTCTTTTACTCATATTACCATTACTGTGATATACTGTATATGTACATTGGTGTGTAAGACCAAATAAGATTATTTTTTGAAATATGTATAATTGTTCTTATCCTGGTAGTTTTTCCATTTATTTCAATTTGAGTTTGTTGCAGTGTGAATGACATTAAGCCTTGTTCTGTCATCTGATGGCAACATGCAGCTGCCTTTAATACATTTATGTGTAGATAGATGTAAATAGTGAAAGATGGATATGGAGTATATTCCAGGTGTGTGTATACTTTTATTAAACAAAACATGTTGTATTACTACGGGCGTGAAAATTGTACTTTTTTTAAATGTAAATGTGGCTTTCTTTTCACATAAAGCTTCATCATATTGTACCCACAGTAGAGAGCTTTTTTCTAGTCAAGATAAAGTTCCGTTCATGATTTCTACATTTAGACCAGTGTGGGGTTTTAGTGCAAGGGGCTAAATGTATTTATTGGTTTGTTTTATCTGCGTCAGAAAGGGTTAAAAGAAAAAAAGGAATCTGCTCTTTTGCAGTAGTGTCCTCAGGGTGTTAACAGAAAAATGATCAGACAGACGTAATGTTGTGAACAGAGGCCAGCAATAAGTTCACAGCAGCCTAAATGACATTAATGTGTGATATTGGCCTGCGCTAGTATGAACGTTAGTTTAGTCCGATGGTCTGCGGGCGAGAATACGGACGCTGTTTATCGCTCCAAACATAAACAAGTGTCAAAGACAACATATGATGCGGCTCAACATTTCATATTAACACAGTATTTCAAATTTATTTTCAATGATGCTGAAAGGGTGACATACATTTCCTTTTTTTAAACAAAATATCAAACAAGTTAGGAGAATAAAGAAAATATTACATTATCTATTAAAATATCAGGCCTATTAAATAGCAGATGTGAACTTGCTCTCCTCCAAATTTATCCTCCTACATCTTCATCCTCCATCCCCCATCACTCCTCCTCCCCCCACCTCTCCTCCCTGCCTCAGCACAAGCGTCCGATATCATTCTTGGTACAGCCCTGGTTACAGCACTTCCCCGCCACGCCCAGAGAAAAGTTCCTCTTCTTCTTGCTCGGTATGGGCCAATCAGCTGCAGCTCGGTTCCCGTCTCGCTCGCCTAAAACTGCGGACGGCTGAAGAGCCAAGTTACTCAGCATCGGCGGCTGCTGCTGCTGCCGGTCTCCTCTGACCCCATAAAGAGCCAGGAGGTCTGCCAGGGAGTAAGAAGAGGAGCCGATACGGAGTGGAGAAGGGTTATCTGCTGTGAGCTCTGCGACAGGTTGCCAGGTGTGATGGTTTTCCTCCACTGTAACATCACTGAGGGAACTCCACTGGAAGGGATCTGGAGGATTGATCAATAATAACAGGAGTTGACTAAAAAGTATTTTATTTGTCAAATGCACCTTTAGTCTTAGTAAAAAAACAAATTCACAGATCAGAATATGTGACTAACAACACAGGAATGATGGTTACTAAGTCACAAAAAAATGCTAACAATGAAGAATGAGCTGACCATGGTGCTGAAATACGAGGCTCCGTCAATCAGCTGTCCAACTGAAATGTGGGGGCAACTGTTGCCTGATTATAGCTCTGTGGCAGCCTAACATTTTGATGTGTAATAACCCACCATCTACAGTAACATGCGCTCGCTAGAAATCAAAGTAGGAATGAAGAAAACAACAGTTCCTCGCCTGTGGACCCTTTCTTCCTCCCTTTAATCATCCTTAACCTCAATGAGAAATCAGTTACACCAGAATACTGTATAATTAAAGACGTTTAACAAGTAGAGTCTAACTGTTTTGATGTCTGTATACTAATTTCTGTACTGCTATTTTTAGACATTCTCCACTTATGGTGCACAAATTAAGCAATTAATGAAACAGCAGTAAAGGTTAACTCACCTATGTCCCCCTCTGTGGACCGTTTCCAGCGGGAGCCGCCGCAGGTGAAAATGACCGCTCTGATGAACTCTCTCCCGCACAGTTTCACCCCGTAGTCCCTCGGCAGGATCAGTCTGCTCATCACGTCAGCCTTCACACACTTGCATATGCCACCGACGCACACCACAGCCACGGCAAGAGTCAATCTCCAGAGCATTTTCACTTTGAGAACAAGTTGTCTGGTTTTGCGCTGCAGAGAGGAGGGTCAAGCTGAGCTCCACCTCAGATCTGATCAGTGTTTCAAATCCTGTTAGTTTCCTTGTTGTTTTTTTTTATTGTTAGGAGAGTTACGTTGCGAGCCAAATGCTGAAGTTGTAAAAGATGCTCCTATTGTGTCGGGTCTTGTGATGCAGAGCAGGCTTTGGTTTCCTCTTTTTGTTCTCTCTATAAACCTAGTCACTGGTTCACTCATCAACCTATGCGTTCAACCCCTCTCCCTCCCTCCCTCTCACACACACACACGTCATTTAGATTGATGACAATGACGTACTTGGGAGTTGTTTCTTTATTGTAATAATATTCGGGGACTATTTTGATGCGATGTGTGAGTGTGCACATTACTCATACGCTAGTTGCGGTGACGATTTTGAGACAAACAATACGAAGGCATGTGTGACGTCTTGTACATTTCACTGGGAAGAAATTAAGATCGGAAGTGCTTCAGGCTTTTATTAACACGTTATGTGATATTATTGTAAAAACGATTTTGTGTTTAGAGAAGTTGTTGGCTCTGGAATTTGCATCAAACTAGCACCGTGTCACAAAACATGATCGTAGAAGAGAAAAGTCTTGGCAATATTTCTTTTTATTGGATTTTCAAATATAGTTTCAATGATGTCAAACAAGTTAAAATTAAACATACAATGTATAAATATCAGCACCTTGTTATATTATACATCCACTGAATACATAAAATAAAGCTCTTTAGCGCTCAAATTCGACCGTGGCAATTTAACTCTTTCGGTAACAATGACCAAAAAGTTTTAGTGATACATTTTGGATTTATAACAATCTTTTGCTGTCAAGACAGATGTCTGCAGTGTTGATTTATGATATTAACATTTAGATCACTCTGTAGCTGATTTGATCATTGCTTTGACAGCAAGTGTTCCAGTTACCTGCCTGGCAGGAAACATCAGCTGTCTAATGTAAAAACCCCAAAGTTATGCATCTAGAACATGAAAACACGGAGCTTATCAGCCAAAGTAGGGTTAAAAAAAACATGTGAATATTGCATTTCTCCGTGTCAGGTAGCAAGAGAATATACACCAAGAGATTTTCATGTTGTTTTGTGTCAGCCTGATGTGCAAGTAGGCAACTGTTTACTGAAACATCAGCCATATGGCCTTGATAACCTGTAAGGGGTTATGTTCCTGTCAGTGAGTTTAGGAGTCTTTCTGCCCTCTAGTGGTCAAAAATCACTTAATGCAGCTTTAACTAAGAACATGATTGACATAAACACAACCTGTTGAAACGTACGCCGTGTCCCAATTCAAGTACTACATACTGAGGCTAAGCAGCTTTTCATGCATACTAAGTGTTGAGTGCGCTGTTGATGCACACTATTCTCCCACAATGCAGTGCGCAAAGGAAATAGACCTGCGCCAGCTGATTAAAATAAATCGTGGGTGGTGGTGAAACAGCTCAAATATGGAAAACTAAAGTAGGTGTCTAATCTTATAATATTAATACTAAACGGTTTAATGGGCAGTAGCTTTCACACATACAGTATTGTATCATTCCCTGTTAGGTTAATATGGTAAAGTATGTTGATATTTTTGTATATTAACTGTTAAAATGAGTCATAGATTAGTATGTAGTCTGGATTTGGGACACAGCTATAGTCTCAGTGTACAATAATGTCTGAGTGTAATATGTTACAATGGTTGAATTAATGCAAATATACATGTTACAGATTTATTCCATGATATACTCCAGTACTGACGGTGTAACTTACCATAAAACTGCAATTAAGCCCAGGCTTTTATTTTGCGGCGTATATATGGGAAAGCCTTTAATTTCTTTCGCACAACAATCTTGCTCAGCGAAGATGGTAAATAAATACTATAAAATTGTTTATTTAAACCAGTATGAATATTACTTGCATAAAAATTAGGCTAACAAATAACAAGTCATTAATTTCATCTTGCTCCGGTAGGCTATTTACAGGCTTACCGGATTTTTTTTTTCCGTCAGAGCATCTGATTCAATTTCAACAAATATAACAAAGAAAATTTTTTGGAGAACATTACCAACCCTAGCTTTGATAACGCTTGTTTTACGGCAAGCATACCGACTCAACACCTCTCTTTATTCCCTTTAAAACCAACCTGTCTGTCAGCGACGAGCCTATTTGGCATACCACAAAGGAAAAGGGGTGAAAACTAAACAGAGAAAGGTGGGGACACTTTTATTTTGTAGCCAGGAAGGTGATGAAAACAAACATATCCAACAACACGGTGCAGGAAATATTGTTTTTTTCAGTTAAAGTGCGTTCTTCGTTTGATGAATGAAATTAGCGGACAGTGAGCAACGATGGACTTCACATGACAATATTCACAATTTGGATTAATTTTTATGAAAGAACCTTTTGATCGGTGTATTTTTACGGATTAAAAGAATATAAATAATCGAGGAATTGACACATATTCGGAATTTATGAGCGCTTCAAAAGGTACCACTTTTTTTTCATATCTCTTGTTTACCATGCTGGTAACTCTGAATGAATTATACTTTGATGCTCATGGTTTCCATGAATTTAACTGAACAATTGAATTGTGGAGATTCTAACTGATCTAACGATGTGTTGCATGTCCATATTGACAAAAGTTACCTGGCGTTTAATTGAGAACCTGCGTTTATTTGTCAAAAGTGTGGCCACACCTGGCGAGTAAAAGAGACTGGGAGTATAATCGGGGCTCTGCTTTTAATTGAAGTTTTATGGTAAGTATTTTGTTCGGCTTAAGTAAATATGTTTGATGCACCTCTAATAACAATAACAACAAAAACATCATTCTTTTTATATTCATTAATATTGAATTTGACTCAAGGTCCATGATATAGAAATAGTGCAAACCATAGACTCAATAATGTCAAAAAGGCAGTTTTTTCTTAAGCAAAAGCAGAATGGGTGAATGCATCGGCTGGACGGTTATGATTTTGTCTCAAACAACCAACACGTCATTTCTCCAAGAAGGAGGCGAGGCTGCTTCTAGCGCGGCGGGCTTTCTCTATGCTATCGAAAGTTGGAGTCCCGTGAGGCAAGTCCAGACGGTCATGTTCAGACGCCATAATACTCTCAGCCTCCCCTGAAGGTACAATAGAGAAAAATAATACATGTGTATTATATGTGTGGTGTTGTGGCAAATGGGTGTCTGTGAAAACAATTATTTTTGTCCTATATATACAGTATAGTTGTTTTAAATCAGCCAGTTCATTCAATAATGTGTCAGCTAATTAACGCTAATTATTGGGTTATTACTATTGAGTTTCTGCCTTTCCAGGTGAGCACTGATGGCAGAGAATATAAATGTATTATAGCTGCTTTTACATATGTATATGTTGATTATACCCCCAAAAAAGATTTGGGCATGTGAGGTATAGACAGACAGCTCCAGAAGTCAGTGAAAATGACTCAAAATGTCAGGAGTGTGTGTGGGTGTATTTTGGGAATATACAGATGTTCAAATATTACACATACTAATTTCTGACTAACCATTTAATTACATTTATATGCATAACTGTGATTTGATGTGTGACTTTTGTAATAAAATGCATTTTTGTTTAATAAACGTTTGATAATTGTGGATATGTGTGTAACAGCTCTGGCTCAAATTCAATGGATCTTGAAAAGAAAAAGATAACACACAGGATAAGGCTTGTTTTTTTTCTTTTCTGGCCAGCATTAAAGCTCTGCTTGTGTTGGGGTAATGATGATGATAATAATAACTGCTTTGACTTACCTCTCATGCGATAAATAAGTGTCCCATAAGCACTGTCCATCTGGTAGGCGAGTATGAAGCTGAGAGGGATGACGGGAGCAAATAGGGCCGGTTTCCTTCTTTTTAGCGCACTGAAGAAAAGTAAAGAGATAAAGAGAGGAACATGTTAGTATTTTACACTGTAATTATGTGATACAAAGATAAATAAAAGCACTCAGAGAACGCATACTTCCTTTTAGGCTACACAATTATGTTTTTGGATCTGCAATTTGCATTAAAATACACACAGCCATTCGCTAATTTTCTCAATAATTAAATCCTGAGAATATAGAACGATAAAATGTGGAAAATGTGAAGTGAATCAGACTCACGACCACTGATGTACAGCCATTTAAATGGCTTCTACACAGTTAAAAATGTATGTGGCTACTGTGACGAACCCTTGCAAAACATCACACATGGAGCTGCGGCAGTAAAGGCTACTAGACTGTGATTACTTTAATACTGAAGCTGTGAAGACTTGCAGCTGACATATACAAGCTGCTACAGGTTGTTCTCTCACTGTGCATTATTACTGGCTCTTTGTATGTGTGTGTTAGAAACAAGAGATCATCTCTAGGTGAATTAATGTTAAACTAAACCCCTGTGCGCTGACTTCTACCGACTTTACTCATGTAAAAGTAGCAATACTACAGTATACAAATACTCTGTTGCAAGTAAAAGTCCTTCATTCAAAACCTTACTTAAGTAAAAGTACAAAAGTTTTGGCATTAAAATGTATTCATTATGCAGAATGGTCAACATCAGAATAATGTGTATTATATTATTGGATAATAATTATTGATACATTAATGCAGTAAAGGTGAGTCTTATTTTTGTAATATATATATACTGCCGGGAAGCTTATGAATTTCCCCTAAGGATCAATAAAGTTTTATATTAACTTATAATAATACATCATCATTTATTTGTTGATTACATTTTGTATTATTATCTGAAGTTTTCAAACAAATGTAGTGGAGTAGAAGTATAAAATAGCATAAAATGGCAATACTCAAGTAAAGTACAAGTTCATCAGAATTGTACTTTAGTACAGTACTTGAGTAAATGTACTTTCCACCACTGGACCTCTATGAGCAGCGGTATACAAAACTCACCCCACAGTGAGTCCGAATGTAGTCAGTGCGTAGAAAGTCCCAAAGTATTTGAGAAACTCTCTGGACCAGGCAACCTGCATCGCCATCTGTCTCTCTCTCATCTGGTTCTGCATCAGGATCTGACGGTCCATCTGCACACAGGAGAAAGGAGACAGAAGACGTCATAACAGACCTTTAAAACCAAATGTGGACACTATAGTCAACTTGTAACATGGAATATTTAATGATCAGAAATAAATTGTTTCAGGAATACAAATAAAACAAAAGAAAATTGACAAATTAAACTACCAAATAAATAAAATACTAGAGTCTGATGTTAGCTCACCACAGATATATCTGTATCAGCATTTATGTTGGCCAATAAGAAACAAAAAATGTCAATACCACAAAGGTGCAGTATGTTTGACATCATTTAGAAACAGTATCTTCATTCATATAGTTTGTCTACCAGAGAGCACTGACAACTTTACTTTTCAAATGTAAAATGTCCAACTCAGTACATATCTTGGTTACAATTAGCAATGAGTCCATTTTTTTTGGCTGAGTTGTGTGAGAGCGTTAAGAGAGAGTTAGAGAGCGTTAAACCTGGCCCCTATTTACATCAATTCAACAAGAATTTACTCCGTTTTTCGGACGTTTCTGGATTCTCCATTCACCATGGAAACATACGAGAAAAAAAAAGCTTTCCTCAAGAATTCAAGAATAACACTCGATGAGTAATTGATATACAAATGATCATTTTAAGGATGAAGTATTCCTTTAATGGTACGCGCTCTACCCGGTGAGCTACCAGACACCCCCATGAGCCAGTTATGTGTTCATCTGAAGAATATCTGTCTATATAACCCTGGATATTAGAGCTGCATCGCCAGCTCTTCTGATAATCAATTAAGTAATTTTTCATGTAAAAAATGTCAGAAAAAGCTGTTTTCAGCCTCTCAAATATGGAGATTACCTGCTTTTCTGTTTTTTATCATATTAAACTGAATAATTTTGGATTTTTTTGAGATTTGTTTTTAGATTTTATAGACCAAACAATCGATTAATCAAGAAAGTGATCGGCAGATTAATCGATAATGCAAATAATGGTTAGTTGCAGCCCTACTGGATGTTAAAGCAGTGAGACAGACAGGCAGTCAGAGGGACAACGACAGGGTCAAAGCAACGAGGGACGGCTAGTTCAGTCTCAGAAACACTGCGTCCATGCTGATGATGAACCTCAGTCAGATGAATCTATTGTCTGCTGTTTCCTGTTGGACGTTCACTCACGTCTACATGCACACATCTACATGCTTCCTTCCTTCAAAATGACTGCTAACGAGCTGACTGAGTGACATTTTAATTTAAAAAGCCTTTATCCCTTAAAAAAAGTGAATGTGTCAAAGATGAGCTTTTATTTCCACTTAAGGAATGTGACATCAACTCACTGATGACGCAAAGGTAACAAAAAAAGACCACAGTTCCATTCAAAGGAGTCCGTGACGCAAGTGGGTGACGTAAATTACAACATGTCTGAAAAGCAACATTTTGATTTTTCTTCTCGTTTGATTTTATTATTATTATTATTATTATTATTATTATTATTATTATTTATATTTCCACTAGACATATGTGCATTACTCTGCACACTGCTTTTTGCACTTCTGGCATATAAAAACATTTGACTGAGTTGTGCCATTGAGTGAATTAAAAAAAATCACCTGTTAACGTACCACAATAGTTGTAAGCAACTAAATTAACACTGTAAAAAAAAGTGTTCAGGGTATTATACAACAAACTGCTGCTAAACATGCACTTCATACATTTTTACATTCCCACATCAATGGTCAGTACTACAGTGCACACTACCTATACTTTGCTGTAAAGCTTTAAGGAGTAGGAAGAAATAATGTTCGATTTGAGCTGCTGTTGAAATTTGAGCCAGTCTGCATCCGGGCAAGAAACATCTACATTTAGGTAACAGAGAAGGATGAGCCATTTCAAGCCAGGCTATGAGGTGCAGGAGGCTCTAATTGAACAAGTCAGTGTTAATTTAATGTTTGATGAGGGAGTCGGCTTCTTATTGACCAACTCCCAGCACTAAATGTGTTTAACTTGTCAAGCAGGATAAATACTGGCAGGATCGGTCAACCCCTCGGGGCCTGACGGTAGGCATGAGATAATTGTCTCCAGTCACTTTCACTAATGGAAGTTATACAAAGTCATTTTTCAACAATAAAAAAGTGCTTAAGAATGGTTTAACATATTGTATATAATGATAAAGCTTTGCCCACTTCGCAACATTCAGAAGTCCAGTGTAGATTTTATATGTTTGTATCCAGCTCTACTTTGCTGGGCAACTCTAAATAACAGAAACTGTAATAGCTCTAATCAAATACCTTTGTTGCCTAATACATGACCAAAATTTATTTCCCTGTTGTGACCGTGTTGAAGTGAGGTGACTAATAAAATTCAGTAGTAGAGGAGAAAGAAGGGCGTAAAATTCAGCCTAAAATTACTACCTCGCCGTTTGTTTGCCTCCGCCAACCAGTCAAGTTTACAGTTTACATCCATGTCTGTCCAAAATGTCATCACTTCATAAAAACAGCTCAGGAGGGTTAAGCTGTAATCATCGGGCTGAGACGGCACTGGCAGGTAAAAAATAGTGTAAAAAGGCGCTGATGAAGTGCAATGAACTCTGAAATTTGATTTGATTTTTAAGCATGCTGTTTAATCAACATTTGTGACCATCAAAAGGCTCATATTAGTCAAACACCACTCAAAAAGAAAGCACTAAACATACAGTCTAGCTACATATATTGATATTGGTGCATATGTGTTTTTATGAAACTGGTTATTGAGCAGAGCTGAACACAACTGCGTCCTTTTTGTGCAAGACAAACATCTCAACTTCCTGTGAGTCTGCTTGGAGGAGGTAGATAGAGATGGCATGTGCTAGATGTGCTAAATAAATAAAATGGGATGTAGGGAGAAGCACCTAGCATCAGTTTGCAAGCCAGCGTTTGGAAGTTTTACCAAATGTCTACAGATGCCAGATATTTGCACGAGAGGATCCTCCCACACCAAGCGTTGTGTACCTGAGCTGTCAAGCGGTGGCGAAAGCGCACCGCAGCAGAAAAAGGAAAGAGGTGTGCTTATCTTGTTTTCATATTCGTTGGAAGCCTAAATCGTGACTGAAATCGAAAATGCGATTAATTGCACAGTCCTAATTGGTTGGACAAAACAATTTGTAGATGTTGCGCCGTAGGCTCTGGGAGTTTTTTTCACTCCCTTTCTGACATTTTATAGCCCAAACAGGCATCATGCAATCATAAGCTGGGGGAGCACGGGTATGAACTTGTAGGCTACATATTTAAACATTTGCTCATCATGAAACTTGGAAATAACTTTGTAAATAATTACTGTAATCACCAAGCTGGTGACGAAAGGCTACCTCTCCAGAAATGTTTTTTTTAATGTAATACTCAGAGACTCTGGGTGGAGTAATGTTTCTAAAGTAGTGGGAATTCACAGGAACGGCTTCTGCAATCAACAGTTCATGTGCCCTAATCATGGGGTCCGCTTAGCTAAATTAGTGAACAATAGTGAACTCGAGGATGCCTCATTAAAATGAGGCATAGTCCGAATGGGAAACCAAATGCAGCAGGTGTCGTTTTAATGAGTCAGGAATTTCATTATGTTTCGATTAGAGCCCCTTTTCCAAGGACAGCAAGGGGAAATTACCCATTATTATGTTATATTCCTCAAGAGCGAGAAATGTGTAATGAATGCTTTCTGGTGACTCAGTTAAAGAGAAACGTGACCTCTCGTGAAGTCATTCGCTCTCTCATCTAGGTCGCCAAAACAGGAAGTAGGCCGGACATACTGGATGTTCGGTTCTAATAAACTATCTGGAAACTACCTACATCTTGTCAATGATGATCATTTTATCCCTTTTTGTGACATGCATCTAAGTTTTTTTTTTTAAAAGAGGGTGTAGAATATTCCAATGGACATAAAAAGTAGTTAAAAAAGACATGGAAATTGTCTTAGTGGAGGCGTTAATCCGAGTATAATCGGTATGATGTGTTAAAACAAAAGCAAACAGCTGATTATTAGTAGCTTGCCTCTTTGTTGAATGGCACCCCCTCTCACTGGCTCATGAAAAGTCTGCTCAAATGATGCATTCAAGTGCAATATACAGATTGCAAGACTGCTTTTATTAAGACTGCAACTAACAATTATTATTTCACTATCTATTAATCTGCCTATTATTATTATTATTATTATTGACTCATCTTTTAGTCTCACTTTACTGTTACGCAGCCTTTAAAAGCAGGAAAAGACAACGCTTATGCCACATTATCCAAAATCTAAGACGATATCTAGTCTCATACCATGATATCGAAATATTGCCCAGCCCTACGTCAGCACTGACGCAGCTGACACCGAATCAAGTTTCAAACATACGGGAATCACAACCTCTGCCAGCAGACGCTCTCCACCATCCGGAAGCTCAACGCCCTCTCTCTGTCGCACCCAACCTACCGCTCCCCTTGTACCAAAGCATCAAAAAGCACGTCCTCGTCTATTGCAGCATCTGCTACTTCACAGTCATCAACAGGAACAAACTCATTCAAAACCACAAGCACAAAAAATCCACTTCCAACCTCACAGATGGGAACGTAAACACTGCAGACATCCAAATCACAATCAAACATGACTGGAAATTGGGTATCGTTTGAAAGTTTCCTATAAGCGCAGATACAATTGAGGAGTTTTGGTAGCGATACCAAAATGATATATAAGCATGTGTCTCTATTCTATTCTATTCTTTATTCATTTAACAGAATAAGTAACATGTTTTCTAAACAAAAGCATACAGTCTACAATTGGCAAAATATTGATTTAATTGAATCAGGTAAAAGAATAAGTAAATAGGATAACAAATCTAACTGTCAGCTTTCAGAAAATGACCGTTTTAGTGGCTTGTTGCGACGGACACATTTCTGTTGAAAGCAGCACATGTCGTCTATGTCAAAATGACTTCAGGGAGACTTTGTATTTCTCAAGTGCCAACATGTCCAAACCCATGCATGATAAACTAGAGTTACTTAGAAAAACTGACAAAGCAACATAGTGTTACCTTTACCTACGTGTGTGCTTTAAAAATAGACATTAAGTCTCTCAGTGGAAACGTGGCAAAGGATGAGCAATACTGTGGATTTTGAAAGGCAAGCTTGGACAAGCAGCGGAGGAGACGGTGACTGGAAAGAGCAGTGAAGAAGAAGTGAAAGAAAGAAATGAGGCACGATGAGTTCACTCCAAAGGTGACAAGGTGAGAGCGGAGCTGAAAATTCACTGACATTTTATAAAGCCTACAAGCATACGCAGAGCGGGACAATACCTGGAAAACGGATACACACAAATCATCACGGTCTACATACTGAAAGAAGTAGATGTGACAGAAAGAGAAAGAGAGAGAGAAGCGCGCACACACACACACACACACACACACACACACACACACACACACACACACACACACACACACACACACACACACACACACACACACACACACACACACACACACACACACACACACACACACACACACACACACACGACATATTATGGCTACCATGTTATTTATCGAAGTCTTACATGTCCAGTGTTTTTCCTGACAATTTAAATACAAAATATCTTTTGTATTTTGCATCATTTGTGTTTTAAACCATAAATAAAAAATGTCTCTGTAAGTACGTGCTCCAACAAGTAAAAAAGGGTCGTGTCTAGAAGGTAACCCACAAGTTGCAAAACTCTCGCAAGATGGTTGAGGTTATAGGCATTAACCTTGAATGGTTAAGGTTAAGATGGGTTACCTTATAGACAACCGTAAAAAAGTTTGATGATGAAGCAACAACAACACTTATGTTTCCATCACGTCATGCCTGATTAGTTGTGGCGGTTCCTTCGGGTACCCATATCTATAGAATTTGTCCAGATCTCAACACTGAAGCTGGTTTGACATCCCTACTGCTCTCTATTCAAATTTGCAGTACACAAAATCCTGTAGTGGACAATTGAAGAGTGTTATTATGAGTCATGTTTACATTATTTACTTGATTGTTTCTTGCTTTAAAAGGGAACAGTGTGTACGATTTAGCGATATCTAGAGGTGAGGTTGCAGATTGCAACCAGTTCAAACTTCTCCTGCGTGCCAAGTGTGTAGGAGTACAGTGGAAGTTGCCGTTTGTGCAGCAAGAACAACAGAGGTTTCCAGTGTCTTGTTTCGCGGCGGCCCGAGTGGAGTGTCGGCAAGGGGTTAACTCCAGAGCGAGTAACGTTATCGACTCCGGCCCAAGCAGGAAAGTTAACGCAGTGGTTTGTCCGTTCTGGGCTGCTGTAGAAACATGCCGGCTGGCTCCGTAAGGAGGACCCGCTCCCTATCTGGATGTTACCGGCTCATTTTCATTTTCCGGTGATTATACACTAAAAAACCATACTTAATATTATATTCAATTTATGCCAATAGATCCTACTAATTGTTACGCACTGGTCCTTTAATAATGACCGGCTTAACTAAGATCAGATCATAGCCCTTCTGTTAGCCACTATACACTGGCTCCTATTACCCAATAGAACTGATTTTATTATTATTGATTACCCACAAGGCACTTCATGGCAGAAGTCTCAATGTTGACTTCATCATTTGACCCGGGGCTTTTAGCTGTCCTCCCAATAATTTAAAACTACAAGATTTATTTGCGGCGAAAGCTTCCATAAAAAAGCTGAAAAGAAGAGAAAAGAGAAACTTGGTATTTCCCTAATTTTCACCCTGTGTTCTATTGTACTACTCAATACGTAAGTAAGTATTTCCTGTTTAATGTGTCTTCTTTCTGTACTTTTTATTTATATTTAATTCATGTTTTTGAACAGGGCTAAAGAATCTCAACTTTTATTCATTACTAGTGTCTGCATTATCTTTAGAAAGTGAGGAACGCAGTGGGGAGAAACCAGTGAAATAAATCAAATCAAAAACCTTGTAGGGAGGTCTCACCTCTCACCTACTTCACATTCAGGCCCACTCAAATTCAGCAACTGTGAATGAAAAGCACAACCCTATCATTAGCTACTAAGACCCTTATTAAAAAAATGAACAAAAACGTCATTGACGTCACTTCACAGCTGCCATTCATCCTGAGGACATGAGTCACACCAACACACCCATACCCACTAAATTTTAAATGTTTTGTCATGTTTCAGATGGACACCGTGATTCAAACACAAAGCCAATTAACTTTGACTAAGAGTCCACAAGGCAAGAGTGTGGAGAGGAACAATTAGCTTTGAATGATGTGACTTGAAAACACTGGTAAGCAATCATCTTTGACATCTTAATGCACGGGGAGGCAAGTGTTGCTTCACAGATATTCTGAAATTGTCAATCTTATTCATTCAATTTGGTGATGAAAAGATGCAATTTCACTATTACAGACCCTAACATACCATTTGTCCATTAGCAACCCTGAAGATTTCTGACTGTTGGACATTTGAGTATGTTTTGTTCAGTCAAGATCTGAAAGATTATATTTGTCTAACTATAAAGCGAGGAATCTGTCTGTCTGTCTTTCCGTATGTCCTATGCATATCTCGAGAACAGCTCATCCGATCGACCTCACACTTGGTGGGTGTATTACTGCGGACCCCATGGAGTGCTTCATAACATTTTGTGCAATTTGGGCACGGCACAAGCGCACGGCGCTCTGTGCAGCAGCAGGCGGTGGGACTTCAGGGCTCTGCAGACAGGCCAGCACAGTGACCCTGCAAGCTGGCGTCTGTATCAGCAGAACTCTGTTAAATAAAACAAGGAAAATAACAACGCGGCTCTAATTACCAACCAAATGTACCAATAAAATTAGATTCACCATCTTTACTGGATCTATCCACGCATCTCCTGTAATTCAGCAAACAACAAAATCCACGAAAGAGCACGTGTTAAAGTACTTTTACCGTGTTTCTCAGTAAAGGAAAGGCAGTCCGGAGGTAAGAGTGACATTCTCTTCACAAACACCACTTCGACACACAACACAGCGCTTTCTACAGCTACTGTGGCGTCTTCCTGATTTTAGCAGCTCCTCTCTCATCAACTTCTCACAGAACTTCATCTGAATATATTATATTTTTGTAGGGTTTTGTTTTGGAAGCCTCTCGCTGTCTCACGTGCTGCAGTACCACACTCCGCCTGAATGTGTTATGATGCACCTGCGGGGGCGCTGTTTTACAAAAAAAGGTTGAGAGTTAATATAAAAGAAAACTTTTTTTCTTAAGTAAAACTATTAACTATTAATAGTAAAACTATTAATAGTAATACTATTAATACCGCACAGTATCCTGCATTCAAATGTTTACTTCAAGGGAAGAGTTAAAGAGAGGCATTATCAGCACAATGTGCTTAAATTTGCTTAACATAACTTTACTTAACTTTCAAGATTAAGCTTTCAATTCTGATATTATGCTGGATACATAGTTTAATGAATAATAATGCATCATATTCTAATTGTTATATGAGTACAAATCTGAATCTTCAATGTAACCACTAACTCTTCTCTGTCAGGTAAATGTAGTAGTACAATATTTTCCTTTGAAGTAGAAGTACACAGTAAGTAGTATGCAGTTGAGTTGCATATTTTTTTACATGCTTTGGGGGCCTTTTGTAAGTTATTTCGGGGTACGATGAGTGTTTTTTTCCTGTGAACCAGAGTGTATTTCACCAGAGCTTCTGACCGTGAGTAGCCGCGACTTGGGCGGTGACGTAACTATGTAATGGCAGGTGTTGGCCTACTGCTCAGGACTCAAGGAAGTGTCCGAGTGTGAAGTTGTTTGCATGAGCGGTTCTTGTGAAAGCCGCAAGCGGTCCATTCTAAACATGCCTGTTTTGAACAGGCACTGCACTAGTTAATGATCAAAATGAATGAAAAATTAGAAATGTCTTGTTAATTTGTATTCAATAACTGATGCCGAGTGTGAATTACGAATATGAAACTATCTGTAGTAGCTTAAGTCAATGAAACAATGTAGATCTACTACAGCAATGCTTAAGCATCACGTACCTAATATTTACCTGTGAGTCATCGTCACGACCCAAATGAGGGCGCTCTGAAACTCAATTTCCAAAACCTTTGCCATCACTGAATATTAGTCATCCTCTACCACATTTACAGCCGGGAAAGCAGGGGAAAATTACGAGGCAGAAAACACAACAAACCTTTTGGGTGTAAGTTGGATAATGTCATTGGTGTTATGACAGTCACACACCCCACCTGCTGCTCAGCAGCTTACAGGCATGCATAAATCACAACAAATTGGCTCCAAAAAGGAGAAGAAAAATACCCACAATCCTTTGTTTAAATGAAATAATGAGTGCAATAAAACATGTGGTCTCTAAATGGAAAATGCTGAGATACAAACTGAAGCTTGTGTTCCTGGCTTTGACAGTGTGATTCATGTAAGAGAGACAGAACGCCAGGCTGACGAGACAGATAGATAAATTAGATTAATGTGATGGTCAGATTGATGGCCTGAGTCGGTTTTCTGGAGAAAAAAAACTGCCAAAACTCTGGTCCATGTGGGCTGGTTCACTGGTACAATTGACGGATTACCTTGGCATAACACAGCCCCATGCTTGCTGTGTAGTAACTACATTTAAAAGATACTATTTCAGGTTTCATGTTTGCTGTGTAGTAATTACATTAAAAGATATTATTCTAGAAATATGCACAATGTAAATATGTATACCCTGAAGGTAACAATTAAAATCAAAATAAATAATAAACATTATGTTGTATTAAACACCACTGCCCTACCTTAACCCTCCCACATGGTGTCTTTTGCTCTCTGTACTTTTTTATATCCTGGTTACACTCTAACAGTACACCCCTACAGTAATAGCTATTGAATGCTTTAGCATTGTCTTTACCTCATAAGACATTAACCAATGTTGGATCTCATAGAAAAAAAAAAGTGTTTACTCAAGATCTGTATCACAAAACTTTCCTGTAATGACAAGTGTTTATCTGTTTGCGTAATCTGGGTTGTAAAGTCTAAAACTGTTTTGGATTTCCCAAGGGTTCTCCAAAACGGTGGAAACTGTGTCAAAAATAAACTCCCCAGTGACAAAAACATTGATAAGATCAGACACCTACAATTACCATATTCCCATAAAACAATAAATAAAGCTGGTATTCTTGGCCTACATTTAAAAAATAATATTTCAGGTTTCATGTTTGCTGTGTAGTAAATACATTAAAGAGATATTATTCTAGAAATATGCACAATGTAAGTACAAGTCAATAACATTTTAATCTTAAAGCTAGATTTTGACACAGAGGACCTCTTTAAAACAGGGTCACTAGATCAAGTAACAAAGCAGGACCCAATTCAAAAGGTAACTTCTGTGTTTTTCAACCTGGACACTATTGTCCCATGTTTTTATGTCTAACTGACCAATAGGGACAACAATTTATGAAAATTGGTCCAGCATTGAGAGATAACGCTGTAGACGGCAGCCACTCACAGGCTGCAGTATGGTGCTAACATTGGGGCAAGCTGGCACCGTCATTTACGTCCACTAAAAGTGCTTGTTTTTTCCATGACGGGCTCTGGCTGTTATTATAAGTGTCTGACAACATCATGGAAAGAGTCTCGCTCAAGGAGAAGTCTTGTTCTGAAATCTGGCGAGGTGACGATAGGGACCAGGTTGAAAAATGCCTAAATTACCCTTAAGGTCATACTACATACCAGTAGTATATGCATACATACAGTATACTTTATACTACATACATTAATACATACTACATTTCTGTTTACATTCAACTTATTCATTTGCAATACTCCCTTCCACAAATTTATATTTACATTACTTCTTTTATATTTATGTATGTTAATATTTAAGCCCTATATTTTAACTTGCACTATTCTATGTCTTTGATTCTCCCTTTGCTTTTACTTGTGTGATTTTCCTTTTTTATATATACATTTTTAAATGGGCATTGTTGAACAGGTACCTGAGACCCAAGATTTTCATTGCCAACGACTGCTTGCTGTAATTGTTGTGCATATGACGAATAAAGAAACTTGAAAACATAGGCCGCACAAAAAGCACTTGAGAGATCGCCTCGCCTGGTGATAAATATGCCATCAGAATCAGGAATCGCGACTACCCCATGGCTAGACACTTTAATAAGTATCACAGTGCTAATGATTCCTTGTTACGCATAGAGGGCATTGAACATATCAAACCGTTGGTCAGGGGGGGAGCCAGGTTACTAAAACTTTACCACAGGGAGACTTTTTGGATCGACTGGATGCCTTAAAGTGTCCTGGCCTGAATGAGGATATAGATTTTACATGTTTTCTGTGAGCAATAATAAATATTAAAAATATTATATGTATTTGTCTTTTTCTGTATAGGCTCCCATGTTTGCTTTACAGCCTCTGTTCCAAAGTAGGAGTTAGTTAATTTATGAAGGACATGACATACATGTTTCTGTGTTATCGCCTTGATATTTTTTTTACATTTTGTAATATTATGATGATCATGTGATTTCCTCCCATTGGTTGTTGATACCATATAGATGAGGCCACATCGCCTTTGTCTGTTTGTTTGTAAGCCCTGACGAAGACCTACAGTGGTCGAAACATGTTGGCTTTTTAAATGATTTAGCCACTACAATAAAAGGCTTTTTAATATATTCTCTTCCTCGTTGCTACTTTTTTGATATTTTGGAGTGCCTGGATTGCCTTCTTTTTTATCCAAAGAAACTTGAAACTTAAGGTCTTCATTGTGTCAGTTGATATTGTGCTTTAGTAGTGTGTTGCAAATTCCCATTTTCCAACTTGTGCAAAATGCTGCTGCTCGCTTTTTAACTAACACTTCCAGACGTGAACACATCACCGCCGTACTTTACTCGCTCCATTGGCTTCCTTTAACTCTTCACGAGCATAAGAGGGCTTTACGGTCATCGGGTCAACGTCCCGAGGTCGAGGTATAAGCTGTGGGGTGATCGTGCTTTTGCTGTCGCTGCTCCTAAACTATGGAACAAGTTACCCCCTGATATACGCACTATCACTGACCTAGTACTTTTTAAATCTATGCTCAAGACTTTTTTTATTTAGATTGGCTTTTTATACCTACTAGCACTGTGACATTTTTCCTGTGCTTTTTATGTACCTTTTATTTTATGATATGTTATGGTTTTATTCTTATTATTTCTTGATGTTAATGTAAAGCACTTTGGGTACCTTTTGGTTATTGTAAAGGGGTATACAAATAAATGTTGATTGATTGATTGATATTCCTTAACAAAATTACAATTCATCAAATTGCCACATGGTGAACCTGGAGCTATTGGGGCCTTGTGGGTGGTTGTCTTGCTTTGCACATCCAGCTTTGACTGATACAACATGTTCATGTACCACAGTAGATTAAGGACAAGCCTTCAGCATAACACTCACTTCCATGTCCCACCTGACACAGGTCATTTACCACATGGTGCATGAAGTAAACCATGAGTGCATACTAGCTACATCTTATGTTGTTTTTTAATATCACGTGAGTGAGTGCGTGCACCTTCACTCACCTGCAGCCGTGCATTGTGCAGCATGAACTCTTGCTGCTTCTTGAGGTTTGCATCCATGGACTTAGACAGTAGAAACCCCATGTTTCCACGCTGTTACTGTTCACCTAAACACACAATTACTCACACTTATCCTTCAGCCAAACGTTACCAACACTTACAGGCACAGATGGTGAATGTATAGAGCTACAAGCAACGTTATAAACTGTATTTACTTCAACATAAATAAAGCTTCGCTCGATAAGCGTCGCTTTTAACCTTGAGTGGTAACTTGGTTGACTAATAAATAAACCTTTACATACCTAATGTACTCTGAAGACGGTGGGTTAAGTAAGGTGACGTTACTGACTTACTCGTCACACTAAAAGCAGGTTTGAGGAGCTATTCAAGGGCATACTGTACCTGTATGAAAACAAAACGTGTGGTGCCAGCACACCCTCAGAAACAGACAACTTCCGGTATAAATAAACACTGTACTTCCGGTAAGACTTTCAAAATAAAACAAAAAAGCATGTTATAGCAATCCTCAACAAGCAGGATGCTTTCCAAATGTCAAAACTAAAATATTATAGGGGCATTAAAATGCCAGTCTACCACCAAAATAAGTCATTGTAAACTCACTATTAAAGCAAATGAATATCATGGTGATTTTTCATCAGGGACTTAATCACATTCATGATTGAAAGGAATTCATTCAAACCAGTTTATTAACACGTTTCGGCTGAGTAAGTGAAAAATTGGGGTTGAGAAATATACAATTTACACACAGTGCTTGTGTTAAAGAGGTGTAGTGCAATAGTCCATGGTCCCAGGGTAGGTGCAGTTAAAAGAGAAATGGCTCCCTCTGTTGGTGTTTGTGGGATAGATAGATAGATAGATTGTAATGTCCACTGTTATGTAGTCCTGTCCGGGGTACCCAGCAAAGCCCTGGACAGGCTCCAGTATGTCCAGAACTCAGCTGCCAGGGTTCTCACCCGCACTAGGCCCTGCATGGCAGCACATCACCCCGATACTCATCCACCTTCACTGGCTTCCAATCAAGTCGCCGCATCAACTATAAACTCCTCATTCTCACATACAAATCCCTCCATGCCCTTGCCCCTCAGTACCTAACCTACCTTCTCCACCCCTACGCTCCATACCCGGAAACTACGATCCTCTGACAATGGTCTGCTCTCCACCCCCCTACACCCGGCTGAGAACATTTGGCGACAGAGCGTTCAGCGTCGCGGCCCTCCGCCCTCTGGAACTCTCTCCCTCCTGAAATAAGAAATGCTTCATCCCTGGACATTTTCAAAAAACACCTCAAACACCACCAGTTCATCAAGGCCTATGATCTCAGCTGACTCTTCCTACACATTACTCTTTTAATTACTTAGCTATAGTTTCTCCTCTATGTTATTTATTTGTATGATTTTGTGTGAACCCCTTTGTAAAGCATCCTTGGGTTTCTGAAAGGCGCTATATAGTAAGTCCAATTTATTATTATCATTATTATAGATACATAGATAGATAGATAGATAGATAGATAGATAAGCTGGTACAGAGAGAAACATTTAAAGCTGGAAGACTTTCATGTAAATGTTGTGACCTGGTATAGGCTCCAGCACCCAGCACTTAAATGGATATAGATTGGATAGATGGACTTTGCACAACCAAGGCCCTTAATAGGTGGGAGGATACTACAATAACTTTGTGGGAGAGTTAGCATCCCAAGCTGCTTTTTGGTTAGTTCTGACTTGATCTGTCAAAAGTGAAAATCTCCATGCTGCAGTGAAGCATATCAAGCCCAGCTATTATTTTTCATTAATGTATTACAACAGCGTTGGGAACTCCTGGCCAACTTTCAACTTCCTGGAAAAATAAGACGTGATATTCCACCTCCTTAGGTTTACAACTGACTCAGCATACATGGGTCATGCTGTAGGTCATGTCTTTTTCCATTTTTGACAAAATAATAATTCTCAAATGTAAGTATAATCTCCAGAACCAAATTCACAGCTAAAGACAACAATTAAACTGAACCAATAAAAGTCAAAATAAATAATTAACTTAATGTTGTATTAAACACCACTGCCCTACCTTAACCCTCCCACATGGTGTCTTTAGCACTTTACCTCATAAGATGTTAAGCAATGTTGGATTCATAGAAATAAAAAGTGTTTACTCAAGATCTGTATCACAAACGTTTCCTGCAATGACAGGCATTTTATCTGTTTGAGTAATCCGGGTTGTAAAGGTCATAACCGTTTTGGATTTCCCAAGGGGTCTCCAAACGGCGGAAGCTGTGTCAAAAATAAACTTCCCAGTGACAAAAACATTGATAAGATCAAATACCTATAAACATATTCCCATGTGTGAATACGCATATGGGAGCCGAGCCAGTAGGTGAAGGGAAACCCACAACACTGTCATACAGTCATACTATAATTGGGACAGCCCAATCTCTACCAGACATAGCTGGATAGAGGAAAGAATTATTATTTTGTATGTGCAGTATGTAAAACATCTCTCTGATGTGCTGTGGCAGAATGCAGGGCATTCAAATTTCCAACTTTCCCAAATTACGATGTTGACCTGTGTGAACGTGAATCTCTTTGTTTTTTGGAAGCACATTTACATATCAACACAGACTAAAAATTCCAGTGTACTTCCTGTACTGTAGTAGCAGCCAAGTGTGTTATATAATCAGTGGGGGAAAGAAATAAGAACATTTCCTCAAGTTCTGTCCAATTCTGTGGTAATTGTACTTTACTATACCTCCATTTTCTACCACTTCATACGTCTACTTTTTACTCCTCTAAATTTATTTGACTTTTAGTTATGACATTGCCGAATAAGATTTTACCTATAGAACACATGGTGAGTTTATAAAACTTGGTGCATTTGTACAGATTAAACAGTTGAATGATCTGTCAAAGTTCAATATCTCCAAACTTAAAATGTGCATTGTAGCCTACTAGATGGCCTGACAGCTGCTAAAAAGATGATTATAATATGATGGAAGCCTCCTCACTCACTCACCAGACACTGGGTCCTCACATTTTTGGATGTTGTTTATCTGGAGTGGTCAACTACCCGAATTAATGGGACAAGTGAGACTAGTTTAAACAACTGTCTCTCTGCATCTGATTCACTTAAAGATCAACCGCTGCCTTTCAAAGTGAATTTATATGAAACTGTGTGGGTGTGTATATGTGTATATACTGTATATGAATGCACTGATACCGATACCAAATCGGATATCGGGCTGATACTGACTCACATAGCTGGATCGGGGGTCGGTGACAATGGGGCCGATCTATTCAATTCAGTTTTATATTTTACTATCTACATTATATATTGGAATTTTAATTTGTGTTTAAGTTTTGACCAATTTGTTGCTGCATTGAAGATTTTTTTTCCAAGTTACTGGTGTACGATTTATTATTTTAATAGTAATTAATTCAGTAATTTTCTATCTATGTGTTTATTTTGTTACATTTTGTTTTACAAAGTTAGGAAAGCGATGTTTAAGTCAGGCCTGATGTTGCCTTACACATAAAAGAATGATTCCAGTCACTTCCACACAGTGAGGCATACAGCTTATTAATTAAACATTGGTATCGGATCGGTACCTGGCATCGGTCGACACCCAAAGCCCAGGTATCAATATCGGCATGGGGCTGAAAAAGTCGGATCGGTGCATCCCTAATATGTATATATATATATATATATATATCTACAAAACAGTGGAAACTGTGCCTAAAATAAACTCCCCAGTGACAAAAACATTGATAAGATCAGACACAATTACCATATTCCCATAAAACAATAAATAAAGTTGCGTGTGAATATGCACATGTGGGAGCCGAGCCAGTAAGTGAACTGAAGGGAAACCCACAAAACTTTCACACAGTCATACTATAATTGGGTCAATGCAATCTCCAAACTTTGTTGGATAGCTGAAATTATTGGATGCGTGCGTGCCCTCTTCTTGTGGGAATTCCTCGTGGCTGGTATCTTGGTGATGTACTGTATGTGCAGTATGTAAAACATCTCACTGACGTGCTGTGGCAGAATGCACTCTATTCAAATTTCCAACTTTCCCAAATTACGGTGTTGACCTGTGTGAACGTGAATCTCTTTGTTATTGAAAGCACATTTACATATCAACACAGACTAAAAATTCCAGTGTACTTCTTGTACTGTAGTAGCAGCCAAATGTGTTATATAATCAGTGGTGGAAAGAAACTATACGTGTGCCCGTCCTACTGTTGAATGATCTGTCAAAATTCAATCTCTCAAAACTTAAAATGTGCATTGTAGCCTACTACTGTAGATGACCTGACGGCTGCTAAAAAGATGATAACAGTAAGATGGAAGCCTCCTCACTCACTCACCACCAGACACTGGGTCCTCACATTTTTGGATGTTGTTTATCTGGAGTTGTCAACTGCCCGAAATAATGGGACTAGTGAGACTAGTTTAAACAACTGGCTCTCTGCATCTGATTCACTTAAAGATCAACCGCTGCCTTTCAAAGTGTATTTGTAGAACTTGTTTCTCTGTGTGGTTATGTATACTTTGTGTATATACAGACGTAGGCAAAGTTGTTGGTACCCTTCCGTTAAAGAGAGAAAAACCCACAATGGTCACTGAAATAACTTGAAACTGACAAAAGTAATAATAAATAAAAATTTACTGAAAATGAACTAATGAAAATCAGACATTGTTTTTGAATTGTGGTTCAACAGAATCATTTTAAAAAACAAACTAATGAAACTGACCTGGATAAAAAATGATGGTACCCCTAGAAAAGATGTAAAATAATGTGACCATAGGGACATGTTAAACTAAGGTGTGTCCTGTAAATAGCATCACAGGTGTCTTCAAACTTGTAATCAGTCAGTCTGCCTATTTAAAGGGTGAAAAGTAGTCACTGTGCTGTTTGGTATCATGGTGTGTACCACACTGAACATGGACCACAGAAAGCTAAGGAGAGAGTTGTCTCAGGAGATCAGAAAGAACATTATAGACCTTCATGTTAAAGGTAAAGGCTATAGGACCATCTCCAAGCAGCTTGATGTTCCTGTGACTACAGCTGCACATATTATTCAGAAGTTTAAGGTCCATGGGACTGTAGCCAACCTCCCTGGACGTGGCCGCAAGAGGAAAATTGATGACATATTGAAGAGACGGATAAGACGAATGGTAACCAAAGAGCCCAGAACAACTTCCAAAGAGATTAGAGGTGAACTCCAAGGTCAAGGTACATCAGTGTCAGATCGCACCATCCGTCACTGTTTGAGCCAAAGTGGACTTAATGGAAGACAACCGAGGAGGACACCAAATCATAAAAAAGCGAGACTGGAATTTTCCAAAATGCATATTGACAAGCCACAAAGCTTCTGGGAGAATGTCCTTTGGACAGATGAGACAAAACTGGAGCTTTTTGGCAAGTCACATCAGCTCTATGTTCACAGACGCAAGAAATGAAGCATCCAAAGAAAAGAACACTGTACCTAATGTGAAACATGGAGGAGGCTCGGTTATGTTATGGGGCTGCTTTGTTGCATCTGGCACAGGGTGTCTTGAATCTGTGCAGGGTGCAATGAAATCTCAAGACTATCAAGGCATTCTGGAGCGAAATGTGCTGCCCAGTGTCAGAAAGCTTGGTCTCAGTTGCAGGTCATGGGTCCTCCAACAGGATAATGACCCAAAACACAGCTAAAAACACCCAAGAATGGCTAAGAACAAAACATTGGACTATTCTGAAGTGGCCTTCTATGAGCCCTGATCTAAATCCTATTGAACATCTGTGGAAGGAGCTGAAACATGCATTCGGAGAAGGCACCCTTCAAACCTGAGACAGCTGGAGCAGTTTGCTCACGAGGAGTGGGCCAACATACCTGTCGACAGGTGCAGAAGTCTCATTGAGAGTTACAGAAATCACTTGATTGCAATGATTGCCTCAAAAGGTTGTGCAACAAAATATTAAGTTAAGGGTACCATCATTTTTGTCTAGGCCAGTTTCATTAGTTTGTTTTTTTAAATGATTCTGCTGAACCATAATTCAAAAACAATATCTGATTTTCATTAGTTAATTTTCAGTGAATTTTTATTTATTATTACTTTTGTCAGTTTCAAGTTATTTCAGTGACCATTGTTGGTTTTTCTTTCTTTAACGAAAGGGTACCAACGATTTTGCCTACGTCTGTATATGGATGCACCGATACCGAATCGGATATCGGGCCGATACCGACTCAAAAAGCTAGATCGGGGATCAGGGATCGGTGACAATGGGGCCGATCTATTCAATTCAGTTCTATATTTTACTATATACATTGTATACTGGAATGTTTAAGTTTTGACCAATTTGTTGCTGCATTGAAGTTTTTTTTTTTACCAAGTTACTGGTGTACGATTTATAATTTTAATAGTAATTAATTCAGTAAATTTATATCTATGTATTTATTTTGTTACATTTTGTTTAACAAAGTTAGGAAAACAATGTTTAAGTCAGGCCTGATGTTGCCTTACACATAAAAGAATGATTCCAGTCACTTCCACACAGTGAGGCATACAGCTTATAATTAGACAATGGCCCAGGTATCACTATCGGTATCGGGACTGAAAAAGTCGGATCGCTGCATCACTAATATATATATATATATATATATATACACACACACACACACACACATATCTCTCTCTCTCTCTCTCTCTCTCTCTATATATATATATATATATATATGTGTGTGTGTGTGTAGTCCTTTTGTTTTGTTATTTTACTTTATTCATATAGATTATTATTTGTATATTTTGTCTTTTTTCTATATGTACTTTTTGTCATTGTTGTCAAAATTCTAAACAAAAAAATTCAAATAAAAAACAAAAACAGAACATCAGTAACGGTAATCCAGTAATATAATATTTAGTAATGTATTTCTAATAGGGGACATTCTGCTTCATAATGAGTACTTATTTTTGATACTTTAAGTACATTTTGATGATAATACATTATTATTATAAAATTATATATTATTATTTATAATTTCAAGTAAGATGTTTGAATGTAGAACTTTTACATGGCTACATATACACGGATACTGTTCAGTAGGATACTAAATACTCCTGTTTTGTTTTCTACCAAAGCTTTGGGAGTTACAGTAAATGCTTCTTAATTGAGCCCACACCAATGACATCAATACATCCCTTTGAACAGTTCCCATAAAGATGAGCTGTGTGATGAAACTCTTGGCATTGCTCTGGTAAAACTGTACTCTACACGTGACGTCACAGGGACCCCTGAGAGGGAACTCACACACAGACAGATCAGAAGAGGGAAAAACACACAATGTAGCTATCAGTTTCATAATATATCCTGTCTGACTGACCAATTCTGCTTATTCTCATCTTTTAAACGTCGACAGTTTAACGGTTAAGGGCGGTGTTTGTTAGCCTTACAGCTGTTTTATGACTTTTTCTTTTTCCTTACAGTAAATCCAGTGATCCACTTCCTTGTGTGTGTGTTAACCCTTTCCTTGGCTATTGCGAGATTTTTTTCTTCTTCTAGTATTATCGCAATATGGGGACACACATCTGGTATTTCCTTCTAATTGTTAACACAAAGCTTGACCACAGAGAATAGGTACTGTATGCCAAAATTTATTTGGCACTGTTGTTTGTTGTTTGTGGGCGTGTGCAATTGGGATGCCACGTGTTTGTCTCTCGAGGAAACGCATATAGTCCAGTCTCGAGCACTTCTAATCAGACACAGCTATTGAAGGAAGCAGGAAACACCAGGTGAAAATATAACTACAGCTGTTGCAAGAACAGGTAAGAATATATTATTATCTGATAAACAACAGTTCGGGGTTGCACAACTTTTAGACTTGAATAATAATAATAATTTATTTATTTATTTTTTATATTATTATTATTATTATTGTTAATATTATTATTATTATTATTATTATTATTATTATTATTATTATTATTATATTCAATGTTGTACTATTGTTATTTTTCGTTTTTATCATTTGTATTTATCTGTTTTTTCATATCTAAATATACATTTTGCCATTTACCACCTTTTTGCCAACTGTAGCCTGAAGACCAATACAGTTATCTTAATTATTGTAAATATGTTCACCTCAGGCTTTTTGTAATAAGTTCAAGTATACCTGTTATTTTTCTTTTTTTTTTTTATAATATATCTGTTTTTTCATATGTAAATATACATTTTGCCATTTACCACCTTTTTGCCAACTGTTTGAATCTATAGCTCTGTAGCCTGAAGACCAATACAGTTATTTTAATTATTGTAAATATGTTCACCTCAGGCTTTTTGTAATAAGTTCAAGTATACCTGTTATTTTTCTTTTTTTTTATAATATATCTGGTTTTTCATATCTAAATATACATTTTGCCATTTACCACCTTTTTGCCAACTTTAGCCTGAAGACCAATACAGTTATTTTAATTATTGTAAATATGTTCACCTCAGGCTTTTTGTAATAAGTTCAAGAGTACCTGTTATTTTTCTATTTTTATAACTTATCTGGGTTTTTTTCACATTTAAATATTAATTTAGCCATTTATCACCTTCTTGCTGAGTGTTTGAGGCTATAGCTCTGTAGCATGAAGACCAATAAGTTATCTTAATTATTGTAAATATGTTCACCTCAGGCTTTTTGTAAGAAGTTTAAGTGTACCTAGTACTTAACTTAATAACTGACTCATTTCAAGTGATTTAATTTATGCCTATTATGAGAGAGCTCACCCACATTCAAAGACATACATGTTCTGCAGAACTACAGTTGTCGTTGTTGTCATTTCGCGCGAAATCTGCAAGGAAAGTGACTAATGTGCTTATCACCCAACAGATCACTCATAAAATGACTTCAAACATAAGCACTTGGAGATCAAGTTATTCCTTAGAATAATGTGTCTGACTAAATCTTTTCCACTGAAGCATAACTTGCATGATATGCATGAACAGTTGTTTTGTTTGGTGTGTGTGTGTGTGTGTGTGTGTGTGTGTGCGTGTGTGCGTGCGTGTGTGTGTGTGTGTGTGTGTATCTTGACACAGCTCCAGAGTCAACCAACAGCATCCTTGTTGCTAGTTTTGTTTTGTTATCAGGAATAAATCAATGAGGAAGTGATTTCCTTTGCTGGGCCGAGTCATGCTGAAATCAGGATTAATCATGTATATGTCACCAACATGTGATGTCTGTTATGTTATGTTATGTGTCATGTAAATTTTTTTGCAGAGTAAAGAAGTAAACTAGGTCAAACTTCTTGTGGTTTCTGGAATTCACATCTGGTCTTCTCCAGTAGAATGACTCATGCTTCTCAGCAACATGACAAAAAATTTCAACATCCGTGTAACTCCTTTTTGTTTCTTCCTCAGGTTTCAATGGACTGGACCCTATTTGTTGTAATTTTGCAACTCGTGCTCAAGCCATCTCTCGCAGGTGTGTATACAGCGTACAGCAGTGGAGACATTAATGAATAAATAAGAGAACAAACATGTTATCTATATTAAACATTTCTATTTCTACTTGAAAGTCAAATCTAGTGAACTTAATTTGATGTTGAAATTTACTTTGTATTATTTCCCTGCAGTGTTGTTCACTGTTGAGGCAGAGCAAACTGCATACAAGTCAAAGTTTGGAGGAGATGTTGTGATGGGCTGCAGGTTTCAGCCTAAACTACCAAACATTCACGCTGACCTGAAGGTGACCTGGCAATGGATCGGCTCCACCTCGGCTCGGGAGGTGTACCACATGGATAACCGGAAGGAGCGATTGGAGTCCCGGGACCCGGACTACCGGGGCCGAGTGAAGCTTCTCGATGCGGAGCTGGAGCAAGGCTGGGCCAAGTTACAGGTAAATGGTATTTCTTTCTATTCTTCCGAGCACTCAAAGCGCTTTACACTACAGCATTCACACACACATTCATACACTGATGGAACAGGCTGTCATGCAAGGTGCCAACCTGCCCAAGAGCAATTCGGGGTTAAGTATCTTGCTCAAGGACACTTCATGTTTTCATATGCGATGAGTTAGATTCAGATTTCCTCTAAGTGACGTGTTTAACTTGTTTAAGCTTGCCCAAGAGAGATTATTACAGATTGGTTCATTTAAACCTCTAGTTTATGAGGGTGTAATATGGCCAGGAGCACATCTAAGGACTCTACTTTCTTCTACTTTGTCACATTACAGATCTCCAGGCTCCGGATCAATGATTCCGGTACCTACCAGTGTTTGGTCCAGACAGCAGAAGGATCTGATTATAAAACGATATCTCTGTCGGTTGTAGGTAAGTACCGAGTCAGTGACAGCACAATGACATTTTAGGTTTTTAGGTGAAGACTTCAGGGGCTTTGTTCTGGTAATAGTCTTGCTCATTGGCCACAGCATGTGGTCATTTCTGGGCAGTATAGCTCATAATGAAAATGAAACTAAAGCAATATTACTCAATTTTGTAAAGAATGCTGTTGGTTCATTTAAACTTTCCTGTAATCTTCCCCTTATCATGCAAGATCTCTTGAACATAATCATAATGCTATTCTAAACACAAGATATATGTGTAATTCTGCCCTAGCACCTTATAAAGCAGTGACTAAACTCATGCAGAAGGCTGCAGAGGGGGATGAGGTGCTGCTGACCTGCCAGTCTGAGGGATACCCCGAGTCCTCTGTTACGTGGCAGGATGGACACCTGCGGACACTCAGTTCCGATACCAACACCGTCTCAACTCCAGACCAGCTTTTTAAAGTCACCAGCCAGATACGTGTCAGGTCATCAGAGAAAAACAACTACACGTGTATCTTTACAAATGATGGCCAGTCTGCAACATTTCATATTCCAGGTACAGTTTTTATTTCCTTTAAAGCTTTCTTAGAAGACAGGATTCTGCTTAGCTGGAGAGAATATGCAAATACACAGGGGTTTTCTAAATGTTGACTGTGCAATTGCAACATCTCCAGGTCATGTTTCCTGACAGTGAACTTTACTCCATGTCATCCCTCCTCATTTCTTGTCAGCTCTTGTCTGCTGCCCAAAATAAATTACAAAAACAGAAAATCAGAAGCAAGCAAATAGATGTATGACTGTTTTACATTTTTGAGGCACTTGTACTTTACGCGAGTATTTCCATTTTATGCCACTTTCTTCTTTTACTCGACTATGTGTCAGACGGGAATATTATACTTTTTATTCCCCTACATTTATATGATAACTTTAGTTAGTTACTTTGCAGATTCTAATCGTTAAAACAACATATAATCAACTAATACATTATGATGTATTACATTATTATAGATATACTGTAAGCTACTAAGCAATCAGTTGAAATCAGCCCCACCTTTTGCCAGCTGCTTACACATAACGCATCACTATTTATAATCCATGTCAATAAACCCACATTAACCTCTTTTCTATGAATGAAAGAAAAACTGAGGTAGAATTGTTCCAATTCAAACTTTTAGTTTAAAAAAGCCCCATTAAGTTAGGTGAAGCCTTGGTAATTCTCAGGAACAGGAAATATAATGTCAGCATTTGCATAGTTATCACTCTACTGCTGTTTCCTGTTATGTTCCATTTTCTTTTCGATAGAGATGTCCTCTGTCAACCCACATCAAATGTGATTACTAACACAGACGGGATATATGAGCCTTCAGCTCTTGCTCACATTTTTTCCAGAGATACAGCATTTTTGCTCTTCAGTGGAGCTGTAGGAGGTGTTTGGGTTTCAAGCTTCAAACGATACAGCAGTGTGTAGGAGTTCTATTACAAGAGATGTAGTCATGTGTGGAAATGTGTGGCTTGTCTGCGTGTGTGCATGTAGGCTGCTCATGTTTCGGCATATGTATATATTATGTATGAAAAGTATGAGGTTATTTTAATGCTAAATAAAGGGAAAAGTAAAAGAAGAAGATCGGGCTGCATGCACAGCTGATCAAAAAACGTCTGCACAAGCATGAGTCACTTTAATTGCTGCAATCTTTACTTCTTAACCAGTAAGGGGAAGTCTGGGATAGTTCGTCTTTGGTATATTTGGTTATTTCCATAGTGGTCATTTATATTAAGACGGTGGGTATAACTCACAAAATGCCAACACTTGTCCTGACCCTGTCATTGCTGAATTACAAGTTTTGTGGCACATTTTAACACTAATCCTTCTTTTCACAGATGAAATACCCGTTCCTCCTGTAAAAACTGATGCTGTCGCCGTTGCATGGAGCATAGGAGTGACAATGATAATAGTTGGCATCATCGTTGCAGTGATCATGTGTCGACGACAAAAAGGTAAACAGTCACTCAATTCTTTGTGTATGTGCACATTACAGATTCAGGACATGTTGTTTACAACAACCACAGCATTACATAGAATGCAGATGTAGATTGGAGACAAAATATCCAAAGCAGAGGTCTAATGAAATCTACATCAAATGGAAATTTGGGTTTGACACTGGCAAATGAGACAATGCACACCAGGCATTACAATGCATAATAATTTCACATCCATCCATCCATCCATTATCTGGAACCGCTTATCCTATTCGGGGTCGCGGGGGTCGCCAGACTATCACAGGGCTGACACATAGAGACAGACAACCATTCACGCTCACGTTCACACCTACGGGCAGTTTAGAGTCGACAATTAACCTAACATGCATGTCTTTGGACTGTGGGAAAAAAACATGCTAACACGGGGAGAACATGCAATTCCACATACAGCTATGGTGAAATGTTAAAGGTGCTAAATACGGGATTGGGAGCATTTCTATTGCCTCTCAACGGCTCTCAACATGGCGACGGCAAGCCACGGCTCGCAGCTAATGGTGCTAACAGCGCAAACAACTGTTGGGTTTACCTGAGGGGGAACCGGAGTGTGGGTGCTACGCTTCCGCAATGACACTGTCGGTCGGGACGGCATTATCAGCCGTATGAGAGCCTTGAGCTAGCCAGTGGGGCATGCTCACATGCACTAAAAGCACGCACAGTCGGCCCAGCTATGTCAACAAAGCGAGGAGAAGCTCGCAATACAACACACACGGGGGGAGAGTGACTTCATTCTCTGCTCAGGTAGACATTGCTCCTCTATTTCGTTACATAGCAAATAGTTGTTTGCTCCTATATTAATGCTCTGGATATCGTATAGAGAACCTTTAAAGTGACAAATGTCAGCAATACAAAATTGTTCTTACACTTGTATATGAAGCCATATGCACAGAGATACACAACAACAGATACTTGTGCAATAGATTATTAAAAATATAAACCAATCGTCTCGGCTACTGGGACATTCAACCTGCAGCCTGAACACATTCTGTGCAGGACAGAGACTGTGTGCAAGAAAGGGCGGGATCGCTGCAGGGCGGGAATTCCCTTTAGAACTTGCGCTGAACGTGCAGGACATGAAGTGAAAAATCCAGTTGTGCATCTTTAATTATTTCCTCATTGTAAGAACTCACACTGTATTATTTTTAACTGTTACACCCATTTGAAACATGACATACACACTGCAATGACTTAGGACAGATAGAATAGATCTTTTTAATAGAACTTTATTGTCCAACCAGAACCTCAAACAACTTACAGAAGTGCTGAAATTCATTAGTCAGCATCCAAAGTGTATTGTTCCTGTGTCAAAGCCATTGCAGCCTAGCTGTGTTTTACTTTTAGTCCTTGTCAAGGGTCAGAGGAACTTGTGTCCTGTCAGTAAACAGCTGTGTGACTTCAGCTGAAAAGATAACGCAGCCGCCGCATACAGATGGTGATAGTTACTCCCCTCCGAAAAGAGGAAGTATTCCTAAAACGTTATAGAATTGAGATGTTAGTTTTGTCAACTTACTGTTTGCCATTTGGTTAAGAGGGATTTTACCAGCATGTGACTCAGCATGCAGGTTATCATGGGATCATGACTTTGCTTTCTAGACCTGACATGTGACACAACAGCCAGGTTTGGAAACACCCAGGTTGATCTTGGTCTGGGTGCCAGGGGAATTTGAGGCTATTTGTTTATGCGTGGGTGGTTTTTCAGTGTAGCACGTTTATTTTTTGAATAATTCCCCAAAACACACACCTCTATCATTTCATTAGTAGACTTATTACTAGAATTATTACGTTTCTATGACTATATGACTGTGTGAACATGATAAGTGTGAAGTAGAAGTGTTACTTCAGCTACGGGTCCGGGAATCTACGGACGGTATTTTTAAGCTGGTATCCGGTCACAATTTCAAAAAAGTCTTAGTTACAGCTGTGTAGTTAAAACAGGTCAAAACAATGAATGTACTTACAAGAGCACATAAAATACATGATAAATATAAGATTTACAAGAGAAAATACCATCACCTGTCAAACATCAACTCAGAAAGCTAAGTTGACACGTTTGAAACAAAGACTGTAATGTCCCATTTTAATATCATTTTATTAAGCTGCATGAATTAAACTATTTGTATATAGAGCCAAACAACACATACAGTAGGGGAGAACGGGGTTGGTTGGGACAATTTTCTTTTGACATCAAATAACTCACCATTACTCACAGACCGCTTGAACAGTAATGAAAATAATTTGATCCCTGAACAGATACGGGTGTCTGCTAACAATTTATCAAGTTTTTTGGAGGCCAACCCAAACGTAAAAGGCACAATTTTGATAAATGTACAAGGAGTCCATTTTCCAGAATTCTGTTTTTGTTGATTTGTAACGAGGTAGGAACTATAAACAATAATGTCCCAACCGTCCCCGGGTAGTCTGAACCATCCCGAGGAGAGCAGACACACTTTGGACTCCTGTTGCTATAGCTACCGACTAAACTTCATACAGCTAACGCTAGCATCATCTGATAAGCCAGAAAATAGGCTTTCCAACAATATGTTTTTTGTATGTAGCATAACTAAAGACAGTATGTGTTTTCTTCTGTAGGTACCAATAACCTTTTCGTAAACGGTCAAGGCCGGTCTGTTTCTTCTGCTGCCTGTGAGTCTAAATAATTCACTACACACTCACGCACGCACACACGATCCCTGCATGTAACTAAGTAACACCCATTAAAAACAATGTGTTACATCCTTGTAATCATTACAACCAAAGACACAGCCATGCTGACAGCAGCAGCCACAGGAAAACTAAGTTAACTAACTTGCACTAGTTATCTCAACATTGGCTGTAATGATACAAACGCTGTGGTCACAACCGACGGCTGTAGCTAATACAGCTCGCCCTTCCTGTAAGGATCAGAGGGAATTTTAAATGTATTGCAAGGAAAACTTATTGAGAGGGAACACAAAGTAGTTCAAATGTAGTAGGGAGCTTTCACAGACCTCCGTTGTTTCCACTTTTGTTCCGAATCACTTACCGGCATTTGAAAAGTTCTTTATTTTGACACTCTCGGTTGAGTTCAGTCAAATTGCTGATGCTGCATTTTGTGTATTTTGTGACAAAAGACGCCCACAGTTTCTGTCACTCTCCACGAAGAAGGTTGAGATCACACATTTAGGGGCGTCCTGAAACTCTGATCATAATTTCCTCTTCCACCGCGATGATTCATTTTACTGTCAATATCATGATCCATTTTCCACTTGTCTGGCTGTGCACTGTGCAGCAAGGTACTCATGGAAAACAAATTAATGAACATGAACTGTTCTTTCACAAGAAGGGCAAAAAACTCATATCATTGCATGACTTCTTACACGTTACAAATAAGTAACACCTACATTAATATAATAAGACCTATAGTTCAAGTTGTACATGTTGACTGAGCTATAGATATTCAGTAAATGAACATACGCATTGACAGTGTGCGAAAGCTTGTTTGTTATTCTCCAGAATACAGAAGTGCAAAGATCCCCTTTCTGTGAAGTTGTTCATTACATAGTACACTTTAGATCAATCTGATTTAAACTTGCATTGAGGTGTTTATAAGTGGATTTACACTATCACAATTATTGCAGCCTTGTAAAGTCTCTGTAGAAATGACTAATTAATAGTACTGTTTCAGTACTTCTATAAATATTACACTTGTTTTCTAATCACTTAATCACAATGTGTTCTAACAACTCTGTTCTTTTCCTTCAGGCAAAGAAAAGGCTAAAGACAATGAGGAAGAGATAACTATTTTTAATGAAGGTAAGCGACTCTTGTGACTCTAAGAACTATTGTTTACATTATTTATGTCTTTCAGTTGATGTATAAAACTATTTTTCACATTCACAATTTCCCTTTGTCTCTGCTGATTAGTTGGTAGGAGTACCTTGATCAATTAGTCACAGTAATAATGTCATGTTTTTTGTCCAACCAACAGTCCAGAACTCAAACATATTCAGTTTACTACCACGTAAGATATAGAAAAGGACTCATCAGTGAATCGACCCAGTATTAGAATCAGTACTAAAAATGATCATACATAATTATTTCAAAGTGGCGCTGAATATAAACCCGTTGGTTTTGGTGCAAAACTGCCCTTAGATGTTTAAAACCGACCTGATGACACACACAAGTTGATGTTTTCGAACAAACCTCTCAGAAAAGACAAATTCAGTAAGACAAGTTCTTCCAGAAATCTGTTGTTGTCTGTAACAGCATTATACTACTGAACTAGGCCTGCATTCATTTAAAGAAATAACCCTTTTACTGTAAAAATGTCAGCCTACGCACTCCACACCAGACAGAAACAAAGCATCTTCTCACGCTATTTGCTTCCTTTTCGTGAAATGATCTGGATGTGATCATGATCAAGTCTGTATTATTGTCTGCAGGTTGCGTAGAGGAAAATCTGGGGGCGTTTCTGAAAGCCCATTATTCCAAATTCTCCTTCAGCACGGAGGTGAGACACCACTGGGAGGCTTTTGTTTCGGAGGAGTTGCCTAAAAGGCTGCAAAACAAGTGAGTCACAAACACAACTTTCCACTTTGATCAAAAGGATGCCAGACTTCTATGATTCTTCTTTGTTCTCGTTTCCAGTAACCTAACAACAACAATTCAAGTTTTTTTTTTCCAAACCATTGAGAAAAATGTTAGTTACCTTCTATTCTTTGGTCAATAAGCTAGCTAGCTTGCTAAATGTTAGATAACAAGCTTAACTGTCAGTTAGCAAGCTTGATAGCTTGGTCGATAGCTGGAAAATATATTTGTGCTATCTCCTGTCTTGTAGAAGTTGGTAAACCATTTGTCTTTTGTAGTGCAGTATATACTTAAATAAAGTTTTGAAGCCTCAAGTTCGTCATTTTGGCCCTCGCCATCTTGTTTTTTTGCAACCAGAAGTGTAATGAGAGGGTGGAGCTAAGTGCAACCAAATGCTGAATAAGACATTTTTAGGCAACCAAAAAGGTTATAATTAACTTTCACAAACTGAAAGCACACTGTGAAAGGGTTAACCTTGTAAGACGAAAACTTCAGACAACTCCCAGACCGGACAACGCCGTGGTAGCGACCTGCCAATCACAAGGTAGCCACGCCCTAAAGCATAACCTGCTTTATGGTCTATTTTAGGGTGCTTACACATCAACATGTAGTCCGCTTTAGTCGAACTCTGGTGCGGTTCATGTGGGCTGTTGTGAACACAGTAATCAAACTCTGGTGCAGACCAAAACAATCGGTCCAAGACCACTTGCGAGAGGTGGTCTTGGACCGTTTCCAAGCGATTCAAAACGCTGTCTGTGCGGGCATTTGTTGAATTGACACCGGTAAATGACAGGTTAACTTGAGTGGGAGAAAACAGACCTGGACTTCTGCCGAAGTTCGATGTTTCCTTGACATCTGGGCAGAAGAGAACTACCAGAATATGCAAAATAAAGTCTGCAAACACAGTGAAATTTATAAAGTCATAAACTGGGTTAGAAGGGAGTCATGCTCACCGTAGATCAGCTCCGAATCAAAGTGAAAAAACTTCGACAGCACCAAAGTCTGCGATTCCCTGCATAGATGTGGCATCTCTCAAGATGAAAAAGATAAATTCACTCCTTCATACACATATTGATCCACTTTCATTTGTGCACCGTGAAACCGAACCAGATCAAATAAATAGAAAACAAACCAAAAGTATCAATTTCACTCTGATTCGGACTAGCCGAACGGACTATGGCTAGTGAAAGCGCCCTTACTCCAAATGGGACCGTAATTTACTAAATGAACATCATGCTATATTGAAGAAGATTTGAAACTAGCGATTGAGACCATAAACTCATGTTTACAATGTTTACTGAGGTAATAAATCAAGTGAGAAGTAGGGTCATTTTCTCATAGACTGTTATACAATCAGACTTATTTTTGCAACCAGAGGAGTAGCCCCCTGCTGGTTATAAGAAAGAATGCAAGTTTAAGGCACTTCTGCATTGGCTTCACTTTTCAGACCCTGGAGGAGGTTTCCCTCTGTGCAACACACTTAATTACAATAACTTCCTCCATTTTGGACTGATAAGATGGTTTGATTTTGGCCAGTGGTGTAAATTTGCGAGTCAGAGTTCACCACAGTGTGTGGACATATACAGTTGACTTGATGTTTTAGTATTTGTATTTCTGTGTAGCTTACAATCTCAATCTCTTTTTTCCAGTAAGGGCCAGCCTGTGAATCTTCAAGCTTTACTCCCAGAAGCTGGAGAGACACTTTTCCTCGAGGGACCCCCAGGAAGCGGGAAGACAACCCTAGCCCACATCCTGGTCTCTTCTTGGACAGAGGGGAACAAACATGCCCTCTCTGACCTCCTCGATCTCAGCAAACTTCTACTTCTCCTATATGTCGACTGCAGCAAAGTGAAGGTGGACTTGTTTAAAGAAATAACGGTTCAACTTTCTCTCACGGGAAAGATATCAACGGAGGATGAGCTGAAAGCTGTGTTGACAAGGTCCAGTGGGGCTCTGCTGTTGTTGGATGAGTACAGAGAAGAGAACAAGTGTTTCGATGAGTCCTTGAGGAAGTTTCTAATGGAAAAAGGAGAATGCAGGGTGCTGGTCATGACCTGCCAGGAACACTGCCCCATACTCAAGGACACAGTTGGGACAGACAGGGTGTTGCAGCTCCAAACAGTATGACATACTGAGGGCAACAAAGACATTAAGCACTTGTTACATGTTAAACAAACATTTATATGATGTTAAAGGCAGGGTTGGTGCTGTTGAGAAACTAGCAAGAGTACACAAGTAACCCAAAATGTATTTGAAGAATATTACCAACCCTACCTTTAATATGTTTTTTTTTTACACAGACTGTTTGGTTATTTTGTATATAGGCCCAGATATGCTGCAACATTTTTTTGTATTCAATATATGTAATAAATACTACTTTTGTAATCTTTATAAGACAGCACTGATTATCATTTGATTAACATTTGTTAACATGTAATAGTAATTCTTTACTATAAGTAAATCATTCGCCCCATCCCCTACAGTATTAGGATGGAGAAACTCCACGGCACATTCGGTAATCCACCTTAGCTTTGTTTGCACGTTGCACGAAACTCCTGAAAAAGGTTTCAGCTACACCATCAAACTCTCTGTTTCCAGCAGATCTGATAGTTCACACACTCAGTTAATAATTGCAGTCGTTTCTGTTTCTGTTCTGTTTCAGTCCAAGAGAAAAAGAAAGGTCCCTGTTAGGGGTCATTTGCTAGGCTGCAAGTAAAGCAGGAACAGTTTCTGTCTGCCTAAAGTGAAAAGAGAAGTGATTTTGTGAGTGATGAGTATTCCTGGCAAGAGAGCTCGCTGTTTCCAGTAACATTTGATTAAAAAAAGTTTTTTATTTTATTTCTGTTCATTCTTCAATCTCCAGTAATTGGAGCATCATACCTACCGTATCTCACCAAATTCATGAGTAATTCATTTTTGGCATTCATTTTCATTGAGTCAGCATGTCGTCTTGTGGTATAATGTTTGACTCATTTATCACCCACGCTCATATCAAGATCAACTTTCAGGTCGGTTTAGAGAGGAACCGTCAATGAATGCCTGATTGTGTCTTTTTCTGCTACAGTCAGCAATGATCAGCAGGTTGTGATTTCCATTTTCTCACTCTTCAAAATATCTCTGTTGAATTTACTTTATAAACTGAGAAAGACTAACGGCTAAAGACTAAACTGTGAGGATAGTTATTGTGGTCGATATATTGTATGTTGCAGGAAATAGGATATGACGCCCAGTCAGTGACCCTGCAGAAGACATTGGTTCTTATCTTCACACTGATGTTATTTTTGAGTTGTCACAGAAACGGGTGCAGGCAACAGCATCCTTATTTGTGCACATGCTTTGCAACAAATTAACCGTCTGGAACGACCCGGACCGATTGAATGGCCCCCGGAAGTTCTGCTTGCAGCTTTGTCCAGAACCGCGGTTTGGCTGCTTGTACCCTCAAAGTGTGAAATTGATTGGATGAACGGTTCTTTGTAATATAACGTTTTTTTGTAATATAAGCCCTGCCCACTGCATTTGAGCTAGGTTTGAGGGCCGGCTATAGCAAAACTGTATAGAACATCAACAATCCAAAAAAGGTAACTTTTTCCAGCTTGGTTAAGAGATGTTGTGTTCCAAATTTGGTGATATTTGCTGAAAATTTGAAGGAGGATCTAGATGCAAATGGGTGTGGCGTATATAGGTATATTCGACTGGACCCACAAAATCCAGTAATTGAAACTTACGGTTCAAAAGTTACAGGCCAAAACGTAAAGTTCATTGTTATAGCGCAACCTTCTGGCCAAATTGCACCACAATCGACGCTGCTCTCCCTTCGGTTCTAAGCAATATACCCGTCAACTATGAAGTACATTGGATGAGCGGTTCTGCGAATAACATAGAGGGACAGACAGACAGAGATTCCTTGCTTTATATAGAAGAATATTCAAATAGACATTGAAAAAGGAAGACTTTACTGAGCACAGAGAGCAGCTGCCAGGAACTCAACATTGGTTTTTGGTTAAGAAATCAGGTAGCCGACTGTAACCGGGATAATTAAAGATATGTTAATCTATTTCTATAATAGCATTGGGTCACATGATGAAAGGTTTTGCTTGTAGTGATGAATCCATAGATAATCATCACCCAACTCTGCAATTCCTCTCAGCTCTATACAAAACATTTTAGCATCTTTCAACTCATTGTTTTGGGGCCTGCAACTTTACTGTTTTGGTTGAGTCTCACCGCTCTCATCAACAAGCTACAGCAGGCAGCTGTTTTTAGTTTTTTAAAAAAGCACTAATTCTCTGTGTATGCTGCTGTACCTGTCTGGAACCAAACAGCAGATAGACAGAATTAGCGACTATATGGTGAACAGAGTGAAGTATTTAGCTGCTAAAAAGATGTATATTTCCGCCAGGAGTTGGTGGAGACCAAAAACAGAGCTAAAAGGAGAGTGAGTATTCCTCAGAACTTGTGTAAATGTCATTAATTACCGTATGTACAAGAAAATAACATACTTGAAAGTCCGGTTCCCCTGCAAAGAGAAACCAAGGGAAAGGCTTAGGTCATAAAATGATCGTACATATTATTAGAAATGAAAAAACAAAGTATGGCTGTATGGGTATATTGTGACATATATATGTATTATACATAAATAACCATTACACCTGAAAATAATAAAACCACCCAGTAATATTACACATGTTCTTGCTTTGTTTTCAAAAGTGGATGATTTGCCTCCATCAGCTGTTGCTTGTTGGTTATTTATGGACGACTTCCTCTTTCTAAGCACTAATTCTGTAGAAACTGCCTGTGCATTGCTTTGTTTATAGTGAGAATACAGTACATCCTTTAATCTGTAAACGGAGCTGTAATGAATACACCATCAGTCCTTATGTTTGTTCATGTAAACTGGTGGAAGTTACATATACAGACACTTTATCAGTCATGTTTTACTTGAAGAGGAACAGAAACTGTCTCATAAAAGAGTCATCGGTTAAAATAACCTTCCTTATTATTCCTTTTTTTTAAAGATATCCTTAGTGACTGTGTGTTTCAGTAAATAAAATAAGTAACGTTTCATCAACATGTGCCATAATCACTGCTATTTTCACAAATGCTAAGGCTTCATTAATTCAGGCAAAATCTCTTGGTACTGTTACTGTACATTCCCTAGATTTGAGGATTACAGTAAGAAATATGGAAAATACCAAATGTGTTGCGATATTTTGGAAAAGATGACAGTTTGGAATATTCTATTTGGACAGGAGAGAAGTGGTTTATGATGCAAGAGTGGTTTCAGAAGCATCTTTTGCTGAAGTTCACACGCTTTTAAGGGGATTCACTTCACAACAAGTCATTGCCAAGCACTTACCATCAATCTCAGGCATTTTTTTCACACTAACTGACAACCCAGAGATACCACGTGATACCAACGTTGTTATACGATTGGCTCACAAGCCTTGTTGGAAGTGGCCAGGCATCAGGTATCTTCCACAGATATAAACAAAACATTCATTTTGGACCTGCCGAATTTTTTAAAATGATTAATTCACGATCAGAATAATTTTTTTCAGAAAAAGCCATACTTTTATTCGGCACCTTCCTAAAGGCTCTGTGGATGTATTATATACTGGAAAAACAAAGTTCGGAAACTTGTGTTTGATGGATTATTTCTCTGTTGTTACAATGCTAATTGGCATTGTATTTTACATTGTTGGAAAGCCTGTTTATTTACCTTCACAATGATGTCCTACTTGTAAGGATCATGTATTTGTGGGATTAGCAGCACAGCTGATTATGTGGGGAGCGCCCAAGAAAAATTTGCCAAAATGCTCTGCCAATGGTAAACAGTGTATTCTCATAAGGCTACCAGGAAGCCTGCAATGACTGCCCTTCACCTTCAGGCCCGTTTGCACTGGTGTCGACAACACAGACAATGGAACCTGAACATGTGGGGGAATGTCATGTTCAGTGATGAGAACAGGTTCTGTCTGCCAAAGTTGGACGGCAGGGTCAAAGTATGGAGACGACGCGGAGAACGCTATGCTGATTGTTGAACCGATGGAGTAAGAGCTTTTGGTGGGGGCAGTGTCATGGTGTGGGGCGGCATCTCCCTCACTGGCAAAACAAGGCTTGTCATCATTGTTGGCCATCTCAATGCAGTGAGATATTGGGATGAGATTCTGCAGCCAGTGGTGATCCCATATCTCCACAATCTGGCACCTAACTTCATCCTTCAAGAAACAACGCTCACCCCCACAGAGCCAGGGTTATCACAGACTACCTCCACAATGTGGGAGTAGAGAGAATGGAACGGCCTGCCAAGAGTCCACACCTCAACCCAATTCAACACTTCAGGATCAGCTTGGGCGTGCTGTACGTGTTAGAGTGACCAACACAACCACGCTGGCTGACCTGCAACGAATCCTGGTTGAGGAATGGAAAGCCATCCCACAGCAACGTGTGACCAGGTTGGTGACCAGCATGAGGAGGAGGTGCCAGGCTGTTGTGGCTGCGTATGGATCTTCCACCGCTACTGAAGCTCCTGACGGTGTATTAAATGAATAAAGTGTAAAATTGCCAATATGTCTTGTTTGTTCCTTGTTACTGATAGAGAGTTCAATCATCCAATCCACCAAACAACTCAAAACAAGTGTCAATACCAACAGGAGAATACACTGTTTACCATTGACGGAGCATTTTAATCGGCCAAACACAAGTTTCCGAACTTTGTTTTTCCAGTTTATATTCGTCTACATAAAAATTGTATCAATAAGACCTTTAAGCCTGTTTTATTACTCTCACTTTCAATAAAAAAAGACTTTCAATTATAATACTGCATTCTTAAACAGGGGTAAATAATAAAGTATTAATTATTAATGATTAATTCAGATTTATTTTGTTGTTATTCTTATTTAATATCTTCAAGCACTGTATTTCTGCCATTACAACGACACAAAAAGAAATGATGGAGTTTCCGTCTCTGCCTACATCATAGTTTCACTAGAGGGTGCCATCCTCCTTTCCATGCAGGCTCAGTGTGAGAGCTGTACAAGGTTTCTGGTGTCGGCTCATTATGAATCCATGAAATTGTGTTTACTTATGTGGAATTAAAGGGTCACAGGGAAAATAATTTAGACCTAAAACATACAAAAACGCAAGTATTTGATAAAAGGGAAGGTTATTATGAGGCAACTGTGTTTTATATCTTATCTTCTATTTCACTGTCTATGCTTTGTTATCTTATTATAGTAGTCTTTGATGTCTATTGTATTGATTCTTATTCTCTATCTTATCTACAAAATTGTTAGCTCTCTGTCAGGCTAAGTTGGTATGTGTGTGCTTGTCTGAATACTCATATATCTAACGCTATTTACAGGAGTGTCCTGGCCGAAATAGACATATGAGTACAAGCTTTTTAACTTCTTTTCATTATTTTTTTCTCTTGCGTAAAGATAACTTTCTTTGGTGCCAAGAAAGAGGTATATTAATTAGCAATTCTGTGCCAAAAACACAACTGCTTCTTCCAGCTGTCCAAGATATTCTCATCATCCATTCACTGTGAGAAAAATGCTTCCCCCCTGAAACTCAACACCCCAACAAAGCTGGTGCTATACCCCCATCCCCATCACCCACTCCTACCTCCCCATAGCGCCACACACACACACACACACACACTCAAAATGAGAGTTAACCCCATCAAATAGGACGGTCTCCGACATGCGCGGCCCCCATTTCCTCCTCCGACCTCAACCCCCTCAGACCAAAGAGGCGGTTTCATCATTTGGTAATTAATATTCTGGAGCAGAGGGGAGCATCAGGAAACAATTATTCAATAATGTATGGATGTAAATGCACGCTGTGTCCACACAAAAACACACACGTATGCACAAGCACATATATATCACCGTGATCGACTCTTCCTCTCTTCCAAGATCAGGTTACTCTCGTACATGTAACACAACTGGAGTGAACGGAGTGAATGTGCTGGATGGAGGGTGAAGTCTTGCACTTGAAATATTCAAGCTACTGGCTTACACACAAAGTTTTTTGTTCTGTATTGTTACAAAATGTGTACTCTAAGAGTATTTTACTAAACTACTAAGCTATTGTCAGATTGTAGTATAACGTCTGCTCTTATGCAGCCAACAGGTTTCCGTCAATGCCTTTATCAAACTAAATAAATAAGCAAGCTGTTAAATTATATGTTCCAGTTTTAACAGGGTGTGTGTACCAGAGTAATTCTGCTTCTTTTAATTTATAAAAGTATGGAAAGTCAATAGAGGGAATAAAAGTTAAAAGTAAGAGAGGATTATACACATTAAAAACTGTCCCTATACGACAAGATATGGTATAACATGACATATTATAATATCAAATAATAGGCCATGACGTAAAAGTGCATAAGACATGCCATGACAACTTTTCCATCTGAGCAGCTGATAACTGTCATGACATGAGAAGATAAGACAAGAAGAAGACGAGATGACTTAATACTACATGACATCCTATTAAAGGACATGTCCTGATATACAGTATGAACATGTTAAGCACTTTGAAAATGCTGTGTTGTTGAAAGGTGTCACGCAAATACGTAAACTTCTACATTCTTCTACAAGCTTGCCCATTTTTAAGATACAGTATATGAAGCGCATATACTATGTATGTATTTATATATGTGCAAAAGCAGTAACATGGGCCAATGCCATATTTCTATGCTCTAACTTGGCAGTTAGATAGATTTCAAGGTGGCGTTGTGGTTAAGAATGCACCGATACTGTCATTTTAATTCCTGTTTAAGTTTTCACAAATTTGTTGCTGCATTAAAAAGGTTTATACCTGAATTGCAATTCCTGTTCATTTTGAAGATATTTTATCAAGTTGCTAGTGTACAATTTATTATTTTAATCATAAATAACAATTTAGTAAATGTATATCTATGTATTTATTTGTTACATTTTGATTTACAAAGTCAGGAAAACAATGTTTCAGTCAAGTTTCCTTACATATAAAAGAATGATCCCAGTCACTTCCACACAGTGAGGCATACATCTTATTAATTATTATTATTATTAATAATAAACACTGGTATGGGATTGGGACTGAAAAAGTTGAATCGGAAAATCCCTATTTGTGGTTAGATCCCCATTGCAGATTAGTCACAGGTTTGATCCCCACAACAGCTTCATGTCCCACTGAAATGACACTAAATCCACGCATACTCACTCATACTTATCCACTTAATAGCATGAGATAAAATTAAAAAAAGAGTGCAAAAGCCATACTGGTTATATACTGTATATATATGCTATGGTTTGCATTAAATTACAGATTATTTCTGCACAGTGACGGGGATGATGGGGCATGGTGGGGCATGGTGTGGTGGCGATGTGTTGATTTAAGCCAAAAGGATGCCACACTTGGGTTGTCGCTGGAGTCTAACTAACACACGACTCCAGTCTGCACCCATGTAGTCCCCGCTGGCTTTGACCTAGTCTGTCTGGTAATTGGGATCAGATGAGTGGCAGCGAAAGCGAGGCGACCTGGGTTCTCCGGGACCCGCGCTAACCTGGAAGCATTTATTTTATGGAAAAGATGTTTAGTTAAAGTGCAGCGCTGCAGCCTGCAGCCCAGCCCCTCTAATGACTCTCCAGCTCTCTTGCCCAGGCCTGGAGACAGAGCCCTGTGATGGATATGACTGGTGAAACAGGGACACACACACATGAACACACATGCTTCCATCACCGTGCACTGTGATGGATACGACTGGTGAAAGCTCTGAACACTGCTTCCTGAGTCCTTCACTTCCTTCCTCCCAGGCCTCGGTCAGCCAAGCTGAGCCGGGTTTCACTAGACTCGGGCCGGATTGGATTGCAGATTAACTGGCTTCCTGTCCAATCCGTTGGCCGCGTTCATCTGCTTTCCTAACGGTCACTTTTATTTATGAGCAAGCGGTGACGTTATCGAGGATGAATGAGTCTCGTCAGGATGGATGAGATCCTGGAGGGGGTTGTGGATTTGCTTTAGGGACAATGTGTTTCAGAAGTGTATTGTGGAAAGAATTTAGGAAGAATATTAACAATGACTCAATAAACAAAACAAATAGAACCGTGTGTCTACTGTATGTACGTCGTGTACATGCATGCTTCCACTCCTCATTTGTGCAGTGTATGTTTTCTCTTGCTGACCTACAGAACATGGCAGTTGATTTTTTATTTTAAAGCCGTTATTGCAGTGCAAAAATCTCCATCTGACCAAGTCCTTTTGTCTATTATTGAGCCTTGAAAGTCTTATTTTCTTAAAACAAGTGAAAAGAAATCTGCCAGTGTGGGGAGATATTCCAGTACAAATTCATATTGCCTATATGCCTAATTCTGTTTTATTTCAATAAATTCACTCACAAATTTGTATTGGAAACCCGTACAAATAATCCTTCAGCAATTCAGCAGATTTTTAAAATTAGTTTTACTGTATGAAAACATGACTTTTAGCCTGAATAAAAGAAAATTATATGAGATCTTTGCAAGGGCTGAAAGTGATTTTATTCCTAATCCTAATTAACTTTGCTAAAATGTAAACGTTTTCCTACTTGTATTTGGTCAAAGACAAGTGCCGGTTATAGTTCAGTCTTTTGTGCAAAAAAGGATTTTTTTTACAACAAAAGGAGAGGATTTTATTGTCTGAAAATATTGTCTAGATACACTGACAAAAATCTATGTACAAAGTTTTAATATTTCAATTAAAAGCAGGTCATGCCAGACAGATTCATACTTACTTTCTGTCTTCTTTCTTTTAGAACTTGGCTGAGTACTTCAGTATGTTTTAAGGACCGAGATGCAGAGATATATTTGTAACTTGGGTCCATTGTCATTCCCTCCACCATCCCATCACTACAGGGCTCCAACACCATCCACCCCACACCTCTCATCCTCCTCCCTCCCTCTCTCTCTTTCTCCCTCTCTCCTGCTGGCAGCCCTTGATTACACTTGTCTCCTGGGGGAAGGTTTAAACTCCTCAGAGATAGTAATATCGAGGGCACTACTGGCTAGTCACTTCAGATCAGGGCGGGGGGAGGAAATGGCGACGGACATAAAGCTAAATATATAATTCCTCCCATGCCGGTAATCACGATGTCCAGACGATTTGAAATGACAGTTTAACCACTTTAGACTGAGGAACGCTTTGTTCAGATTTTGAGAAGCGGGAGGTGTGTGTGCTGGTTGCTCCCTAGTACGACGGTTGGGGAGCCTCCTCGTGGGTATATAGAGGCTATCCAAAGGGGGCCCGTGTGGTCCTCTCTAAATGCACGTTGGGGGGGGGAAGAGTGCACGTTCCATTGAGTTAAAATGGCTCGCAGACCAGACAGGAGCAATTCTGTGAATGACTGACGTGCCAAGAGCTCCGGAAGGAAACACTCTCGCCGCCCGGTATTAGTTCACCTGATTATTAGGATATCCAGCTTCCTCCAAAAATGGCCGGCCATTTCCCTGTTAGAGGAGGTAAGAGCATCCACCTGGATTAAGCCTAAACGTGGTCTGCATTACACCAGGCACAACAAGGCCTCATGCCACACAGCTCCACCAATTACATCTATAAATATTAATAGGCTAATCTGCACATATTCTTTTCCTGCGAGCCCTGTTACCACATCTCTGAAAGGGTCAGAGATACTCTTATGAACATCAAATCCATTAAATTTTGTCTTCAATTTGCATATGCAGAGATTTTCGCTCCAGACAAGGCTCTCTCGATGTCTCACCCTCCCCCTCCACCCATCATCACATCGCAAGAGGAGAGTGCATTTGGTATTCACGCGCTGATTGGATCCTTGATGAGATCTTCAGGGTGGCTTCACACACTCTTTACACTCCAGAGGTGATGAGAAGAGAGAGAGAGAGGGAGAGAATAAGAGGTGTGTGTGTGTGTGGGATCTGTCCAATTCTGTCTACGGTGAAGTGGTCGGCTCCGTCGCCGCCCCGGCTCCGCGGCCTCCTCAGCGGTTCAGCTGCTGCAGGAGCACCGCGGCTTGATGCTCAGAGTGTAATCACAGGCGGCACAAAGGGAAGACAGAAAGCAGAGGGGGAATCATATGTACACACACATATTCTCTCTCTTCTTTCATACGCACAGTGGCTATACAATATAATGTAGGTCTTTTTGGGGAAACTAGTATTAGACCATGTTATCGAGCTTCTCTCAGAAGATATGAATAATGCAGTACAGAAATCTGCATGAAAAGTAGAGATGTTGAGAAGTAGAGAGGAAGAATGAAGTAGGAGAGGATGGAGTGACTGAGATAAGAGAGCAACACTCGAGGGATTTTTGATTCTTTTCTCCAATATGAGTTTAAATTGTACTCTTCTGTATCTGATATTTGCGCTTTCTGAAAAGAGTAAAGTGCTCTAGTCTGCATACTTAAAAAAAAAAAAAAAAAAAAATCCCATTTTGATGATTTAAAGTGAGACTATGCAGCTTTTTGAAAGAAGAAATAATGAATTCTTCTTCTTACAAATGAATTCAGAAGAACTAAAATAGACTCTTGCCCAATTTAGCGCATACTTGGTCTAGTATGACCCATACTGGCTAATTTTAACAAACTTTAGTTAGATATTGCTGTATAACTGACATTATTATGAGTCTTCTCTGCTTGTGCTGCTGTTACATTACTTTTTAGAATTCACCACTATCCCATAAATGTCACCTTTACGGCTAATTAGCAAAATCCATGTTTATATTCAATTGTCAAGCAAATTTTAAGCTAAAATGTCGCAAAAATGCAAATTAGGCGCGTTTCCATTAACTAGTTTGGAGCGAATAAACTCTGCTACAGCGTAGTTTGGACAGAAGTTGGCGCCATAGGCTACGCATGGCTGTAATCCGCCAATAAAACAGAGTAGAAGAAGAAGTAGAGGTTGCAAACCAGAAATAAAACAAGTCAGCTCGGCCGTCTAATCATCTACTATGAAAAAATGGAGTCAATGAAGTCATCAGGAATTTGTTTCAATTGGGCATGTTTTAATTGTTCTCTCATGCCAGCTTGTATTGGCCATGTTTCACGGAGACTAAGACATGCATTTGCACGTTATGGGAATATCTGAGAAGACGGCCACAGCAGGAAACAGCAGATCAGTCATGCAAGTTAAATGTTTCGCTACGTCAGAACTTATTCGTCAGTTGTTTCCATAATCCGTTTAGCGCATCAACTCTTTTTTCGACAAAGACAAAAACTACTTCAAGTGAGCGTAAAAAGTTTTTCCGCATATCCTTTTGCAGTTTCCATACAGCTTTTTCTAATGCGATCAAAATGTGCATGTGCAATATGTGAATGGAAATGCGACTAGTGTGTTGAATATCACATTTGCATTTCTGTCATGTAAAAATACAGCTTTAACTTGTTGCGAGTTAAACCTCCGAGTACAAAATGTGCAACTGGTTATCTTTCCTTAAATGCACCGGCAACGCATAGAAGGCCAGACTATCAAATCAAACGTTTACTGAACTAATTCAGACTTGTATATTTTTGTGAGGAATCGCCAAAGGACACACCAGAACTTCCACAAAGACAAACCTCTATTGCTCTCTCGCTCGAACACAGTCACACAGTCACACACACACACACACACGAACACACACATACGTCAAAAGGCGGTGCTAGTAGTAGTAAACATTTGAAAGGAACAGGGGTAATTCACTTGATAAATGTCAACCAAAATGAAGCTATCAGCTGAAAGCAATTTCCTCGTGCTTGCCTGTGTTCTGCGCCAGGGACTTGGGAGATTTTCACCCCTCCATCGATCATGAAGCCTCTGTTTTAGGCCAAGGTACACAATGCCCTCAAATTGCTGACATATGGACCCAGAATCACCACAAAAAACCTGCCATTTCCACCCCGCCCCTCCTCTGTCCCGACCCAGCCACTCCTCTCCGCTAAACTCTTGTTTATCCAACGACTCTGGTCTGTTTAGGCCATTAAAGCAAAGCCGTTCGGGGAGACAGAGAGCCAAGGTAAATGTAATAAAGCCACAATCTGTAGCGTGCAACTTAACGCTGCTACCACCTAACACCAAAGATGACCAAAAAAACACCATGGAATCTGCATCAGCACTATTCCTCATTTTAAAAAGAGTATTTTTGATTAGGATTTAATTAGTAGTTTGCAACGTCGTAGCGCTGTCATGTCATCATCGAATGACTGGGCAAGTGTGTGGGCAAACTTTTAAAATTAAACCTGTCTGCCATATGGGCCAGTAGCAGAGGAAGAAAAAGAAACCATGATAGAGATGAAGACACCGACCACATAATAGTACGGAAAGCCTGTAGCTGGTGTAAACAGCGGATACGTGAAAGCGGAGCCATGTGTGTGTCGCCGGGTAGGTTTCCCATTCATACATTTCTTGTTATCGATCCACTTGTACGACAATTCCTGACTTTAAAAGGGCAGTTATTTAAAGACAAAGAAGGCCAAGTGCACAACATTAAAAGCCTCTTTTCCTAATGGACAACTGGGGTGCCAGCAGCCGGAGCCTGGAGGTCTGTACACAGGAAAAGTCCATTATCACTCTGACTAATGGAGGAGGGGGGGGGGGCGACGACTTCAAACCGAGAAAAAGAAAACAAGAGAGAGAAAGATGACGCACATGGTACAAAGCAGTGTTTCTTTAATGGAGTCCATCAATAATGTTACTTTCTTTATTGTCGAGAGAGTAGCCGTATTATCAATCCTAGACATGGGCTGAAATTAAAGGCTTTTTCTACTCAAGTGCATTTTTTAAACAGACTTCGAATCAATGTGAAACAAATGTTTGGCAACACGCTAATCATATCCTGCGTCTCTGGAACAAAACCCTCTCTCCCTTTCTCTCTCTCGCTCTCGCCACCAAGACAAACCCGCAGCCAGTTTACACTCAGACGGGTGCGCTTGTTTTATATAAACAGACAGCCCTTGTGGCAAGGGGGTTTGATTAGGAGGAGGCCCGCAAATCCCATTAAAAGTCCATTCGTCCCTCGCTCGGTGTTTGTTTGAAGACAGGAAGAGTAACAAGGGAGGAGGGAGGTGACTGGCAGTCTGTCGTTGTTGTTTCCGTGCCAATTTCTGTTTATGCGCTGACGGTTAAACGCAGATATCACCCAGCAGCGAAGAGCGGATCTTTGCCAGTGATGTGGGCAGGAACCGAAAGCCCAGTTTCTGCCAAAACATGCACAACGGGGCCGAGACTCGTTCGTCTGTGTGAAGCTTTCGGACTGTGAGAACGGGATTCACTGAGTCAGTGTCAATTATAAACATGATAGGGATGACATTCTGTTTTGTGTGTCCATCTGTAGGTTCAGCTATAACCCCAAAAAATAAAAAACAAGACCTTGTAATCATCACCGTCAGCCTAACAGCTCCTTGGTCTTGGCTGCAAGCTGTTTGTCAATGTCCACTGCCATGTTGTCCGCCATCTGCTGAATCTGTGACGGCAGGAAAAAATGAATATGAATACACCTTTTGGGCTCTCTTTTTACCTCTCTCTAGTGTATGTCTGGTAAAGGATGACATTATGTAGCTGCAATGTGAGAGAATAAAACCGGACTAATGATGAATTTCTCACCTCTCTAGTTATGTCACTTAAGAAAAAGCTGTACCCTTGCATCTAGCCACTCGACTCAACCTTCCTTTAAACTTCCCCTTCTCCGTCTGATCTATCAATTAAGAAGCTTTTTGTTCTTCTCCTTGTCTCCTACCTGTTTTTCCACGAGTCGTATGGTGTCCTCCGAGTGTCCTTCCTTCGTCTTTTTGACCTGTGTGACGGCGTTAGATCGCACTTTCCTCAGCGAGTCTTTAGCCTTGTTGCTGAACTGTTTGGCCAGCTTGGTGAGGTTCTCTCTGTGTTCCCGCGTTACTCTGCAGGGAAGGGAGGAAAGTAAGACAGAAGATAACAGAGAAAAAAACAAAACAGGTAAATGGATTACACCAAGCAAAGGTTCCCACACACACAAACTCACCTGCACCTTTTATGTCTCTGTATGCAGTTTGAAGATACGATGGAGGATGATATTAACTAAGCTTAGGTCGACTGATATTAACTAAGCTTAGGTCGGCTGATGTCTGTGGGTTCAAGTCAGTGGGCAACTTCCTGGTCTGAAAAGTGAAGCCAATGTGGAAGTGCCTTAAACTTGCATTCTTTCTAATAGCCAGCAGGGGGCGACTCCTCTGGTTGCAAAAAGAAGTCAGATTGTATAGAAGTCTATGAGAAAATGATCCTGCTTCTCACTTGATTTATTACCTCAGTAAACATTGTAAACATGAGTTTATGGTCTCAATTGCTAGTTTCAAGTCTTCTTCAATACAGCATGATGTTCATTTAATAAATTATGGTCCCATTTAGAGTCAAATAGACCATAAAGCAGGGGATGCTTTAGGGCGTGGCTACCTTGTGATTGACAGGTCGCTACCACGGCGTTGTCCTGGGAGTTGTCCGTGTTTTCGTCTTACAGCTTGAACCCTTTCACAGTGTGTTTTCAGTTCATGAAAGTTAATTGTAACATTTTGGTCACCTAATAATGTCTTATTCAGCGTTCGGCTCTACTTAGCTTCACCCTCTAGTGTCACTTCTGGTTGCAAAAAACCAAGAAGGCGACGACCAAAATGCCAAACTCGAGGCTTCAAAACGGCAGACCACAAACCAATGGGTGATGTCACAATGACTACGTCCACTTCTTATATACAGTCTGTGGTTCAACTAGCAGTTTCCTCTTAAAAGCAGGGTAATACACTGTACCAAGTGATGAAATAATTGCTAAGATATGTTTATTAAAATGTTGTTAAGCTCTCAGTGTGGGAGAAAGTATACTTCCTAGTTTTGAGAGGAGTTGCTACGGCATAATAAGATAAACTAGGCTAAAAATCCAAACATACCTTCAAACTGCATAGAGACCTAAAAAGAAAGGGTTAGTCAGACTCTCGGTAAAACACAGAACTGTGAATAATGAAAAAACAATGTCCTCAGTTGTCCAAATGAGAATGTTAAGTGCTCATAAGCATGAAGTCTAATCATTTTAGTTCTGACTTCTGAGCAACCATCTAACAACAATCACTTGCCGAGGTCTCAGACCAGATCCCGACAACTTTGTATTCACTTTGCATTTGTTAATCACTCAGAAAATCCTACTTCCCATTTCACTCTCCCTCTTTGTCCTTAATTGGCTTTTTTTTCGTTGTTTTTGCCTCGGGGACTATTTGCAAACAATCCAAGTGCGGCGTCTATTTATCGCAAACAATACGGCCTAATTACTGATTCCAGAGCCAATCAAGGAGCGCCTTCTCTTTGGAAATGCAAATGGAGGCTCGGAGCGTGCCGAGACTGATTGCAGGGGGAGAGCAGTCTGACTCTTGTGTCCCTCTTCTGCCAGACTAACACCTGCTGCTCCACGCGCGCACACACACACACACACACACACACACACACACACACACACATGCACATAAACACAGGCAGGCATTCATACATGTATTCTTACATGCACATGTGTGTATATGTAAAAAAAAAAAAAAATACTATATATACACACAGAGTGGTTTAGTGAGTGAAGGATGGATAGCTTTTTGTGAGGTTGTTTGACTTGGCAGAGAAAAAGAGAGAGAAAGAGTGAGTGAGAGAGGTCCATCCAAAATAGAGAGCGAGAGAGAGAGTGACCCGACCAGACCCTCACATCAACACACGGGGGTCTCTATACATCTACAGACAACAAGTCCATAAATCTGTTAGTTACAGGGATTTATTAATGGGGAGACATTCAAAACTATGGATGAGACTTACTGTAAGGTTCTGGTTTATGATCATTTACATTTTGTATTGATTATTTCACAATTATTTGGTTACTTATTTAGTCTATAAAATAGCATAACTATTTATTTTGTCAAATAACAGTAAAAAAACAACTTCATTGTAGCGCTAATAGTAGTGATAATTCAATATGATAATTTATCTTCTTTCAATGGAATTGTATTATGATGAAATCATATATCGAGATATCGTGATACACAATTACGTCGTCTAAGCTGATAACAAGTAATTACCAACTCAAATTTCTCTGAAAATCTGATCAAACTCAGTTAAATCAACTATTAATACTATTGTCTTATATTATATTATATATTGATATTACTCTCTCTCTTTGTGTGCATTCATATAAAAATAGTGTAAGCTGGAAATATTTATTCAGTTTTTTTGTAATTTCTCTATAATTTCATTTGAAATTATGAATTTAAATTATAAAAATGTATAAACATTTTGCCATAAAGTTCTTAATTAAATTAGAAAATACTCAGCACTTCACATTTATCAAGTATTTAATTCATACAGTATTATAAACAAATAGGCTTTACCATGTGGTTATTTCATATAGACTATTTATTTTTTGAACTACCAAAAAACATTCTATACGGTGATATATATCGTTATCGAGATATGAAATGATCTATATCGGGATAGAAGATTTTGGACATACTGGATCGTTCAGCCTTACTTCAATGTACAGAAACCGGGAAAACAGAGGAATAACAGAAGAAAAGTAAAAGGTGTAAAGAAAAGATTGAAAAGCAGGAAAGTGTTTCTGCCCTTGGGGCTGTGTTTCTGTGTGTGTGTTTCAGAAAGAGACTCACTTGGGAACGGGCACCTTGATGATCGTCCCGTCCACCTCTGGGTTAAGGTTCATGCTACTCTCTCTCAGGGCACGGGTGGCGGCCGCTGTAGCCTGGGGGCGCACACACACATTAACAGAAACACACACAGATATATGAATGTGTTCTTGCTTCGAGCGCTGGTGTGACTGAAAAAGCAGCGCTACAACTGCAGGTAGTGGCCCAGCTCCAGCTGGCAATCATTAAGGTGTTGTGGTGTGTTTGTAGTGTGTGTGTGTGTGTGTATGTGTGTGTTTGGGTGGGGTTGTGTGTGTGTGTGTGTGTGTGTGTGTGTGTGTGTGTGTCAGGGGAAGCCCGTGCAGTGTGGAAGTGCCTTGGGCCACTGTCAGCGCTCGGCCCTGTGGGACAGGACTGAGAGGTTGCAGGGCAGGGCGTTGACCCATGGTGACCTCACAGGAGAGTCTGCTTGGGCTTGTGTATGATATATTGATACACACACACACAAACACATGTGCTTTTGAGTTTGTATGTATTCATTTTGAAATTATTTTGAAATATAAAAGTAGCTAATTACTTGCATATGCAGATGGGGAATGGTAATTATCTTGAGGTGAGTACATGAACATTCACTTTAACTAAAGAGTGCATGAAAACACTTTTCTTGTATTATGGTCAGATTTTGCATGTGACCAGCGCATTACCTTATGTGAGTTTGAAAGGGAGGTCTTAACTCTACTCGGTGGAAGGCAGAAGTCAACACATGTTGAAAGACATTGATATCTTATGGTCTTCAGACAGGCGCAGACACCATGTTTGTGACATTTTAACATGGCTGAAAATTCATTTTTCACAACTGAACCCATTTCTGTCCATTCTGTTTATTTCCATCCATTGAAGAGCAATTAACACTGAATGTTGCAGAAATAAAATTCAAAACTGATGATGTGAGGAAAAAACTGAATGTTTCCTCACATCATCATCTATGATGATACAGTTATTTTTAGGTAATAAAACATCCAATTCCTACAGTTGGTTGAACAATCCATTCCACTATGCCAGAAGTAGCATTATTAGGACTATTATTAGGAGATTATATGTTATGTATTACCTTCTATGCTGAGTCAAAAAGCCTCATGTGCACACTAGTTTCACTATTGCCAAAAGTCACTGTCTGTAAAAGCAAGGGTAGTTTTGCGAAGACCAGCCTCATGTCTGTGAAAATGGACATCTGAGATTCCCTTAAAATCTGGCATCATCATGCATGATGACACCGTATGAGGTGTAACTGATTAAAAATATTGGTGTAAATGCAAACGAGACAAACGGATGATCCGTTTAACAGACATTTTCTTGAGAAATTAGAGACACATTTGTCCACATTAAAAGGTACAGTGTGTAGGATCAGGTGGCATCTAGTGGTGTGGTTGCAGATTGCAACCAACTGAGTACCCCTCCACTCATTTTCCAAGACTGTTGTTACGGTGAGGCGCAGAGTGCAATAACTCTAGTAACTCTGTTCGCCTCGCTCAGAGGTCATCCTTACATAATAACACTACTTTAGGAGCAATGGAAGTCAGACGGCGGCTGGCGATACCACAGTTTTACACTCTGCGACTCACTTTACCGCAGTTTCACAAGCATGTCGGAGAACTACGGTGGCCTTCAGGTAATGTAAAAACGTAAAAAGGCTCTCTCTAGTGCCAGTGTTTGGTTTGAATAACATGGCGGACTCTGTGAAGAGGACCTGCTCCCTATGTAGATATGAAGGGCTCATTCTAAGCTAACGAAAACACAACAATTGTTATTTTAAGGAGATTATATACTAATGAAAACATAGTTATTTCTGCTAATACATCCCCTGAAATGTTACACACTGTTCCTTTAAGAGCAAAAGTGAAAATGTGTGTTTCTGATCTGTACTGAGCAACTACATCAACAGAAATAAATAGAGAGGATGGTCGTGGATTTGGGACAAAACTATTACTAGAAATGAAAACATCTGCAGAAAATTCCCTTCTCAGCTGTTGTCTAAAATGGCTTTTTTGAAAAAAAAATACCATCTGTCTTCTTTTTAAAAGGATGAAGATAATCAAGAGGGAGATGAAAAGAAGAGCATCATGTGTTTTGTGAGGGAACAAGTGATCCAGCGTTGATGTGGACGCAGGCTGGAGAGGCAGCTGTGCTGTAAATGATATCGCAACACTGCACAGGATCAGACAAAGACGCTGTTAAGAGGTTTTCTGAGAAGTGTTGGTCTACTGCAGTCACACAATACTTTGATAATATCAGTTAATTTATTATAGTGGCTTTCTTTGGAATTTTATTTAAAAGTGTATTTGTATATGTTTGGCAGGGAGAAAAAGAAGCTTGCATGTGACTCAATGGTAAACATTAAAACAAGCATTCACATATGCGAAACATAAAAACTTGATCCACCACATACAACACAGCAAATACTACATTAGAACCAGAGAGCCACAGTTAAACAGTGCACACAGACAACGGGGAGGAAGCCAAATCCATTGAATTACTTAAAACAGGGTCACACTCCTCAAACCAATTCTGCAACCGCATGACAATTCCCTTAGCTGAGCTGAACAAAGTGTGCAAATGTGCAATACGAGGAAAAGAGCATATAATTTCCTCCCCTACTCTCCTTTCTCGACAGCTCCTTCTGGCCTTATCCGCTGGGGGAAAGACATGGCAGCGAGATTAAAGGAATTTATTTGTGTGCATTAAATTAATTCATGTGGTTTTTCTTTGCTTTTCCTTTGTCAGAATCATCCGGAGCGCAGGCCTCTGGTTGCTCTCTTTGAGTGTGGGGTGATAGATTCGGCCCATACCTATATTTGATTGTTCTCAGCATCAAATTCATCACCGCTTCCCCTCTCCCCGATGACCACTCCGGTGGTTACGGAAAACCGAGGGGAATTTCTCTGGGCCGGTTCTGGTTAATATGTTGGAGAGGAAAGAGAAATTACGCTGAAGTTTCACATCAAACGCTTTGACGGCCCCGGTTCAAAGCGAACAGGCGAGCGGAGAGGAATGCGTGCGAGTAGTGCGCGTGTGTGCGTGTTTAAACAGGGAGTCCTGAAGAAAACACTTTCCGAACAAAGTGGTGGGATGCTTAAACATGCGCGTACACACTCATCCTAAAACACACACACCAAATTGCCTCCTGATCTAAGCATGCTGGTAGTTGTTGTTAGTTCCACTGTGCCTTCCCAGGCTGCTCTTAATGAATGAATGGAAAAACAATGGTAGGGCCTCTGGAGTGCCTGGTAATGGATAGGCATCATTATAAGCCTATTAGCTCTGGGTACTGAAGACTCACCTCTGTGTGGGACACGGGTAACGTAGGGCACGACAGGGTAGTGTGTGTGTGAGTATGTCTGTCGGTGTGTGTGTGTGTGGTCTGTGGTCTGAGTTTCTGGGAAGGAAATAGACTCACTGAAAGACCATTCAGCCTGACTCAGGTGGAAGACTGGATTTCGAGATTTAAGATGCTGATAAATACTTTAGATTTGCGTGTTGTTTTGTGATATCGGTACAAAAGAGAACAAAGAGGTGAAGCCACTGCGCGCAGATTCACAAAAGGTGACCGGTAGGAAAATAGAAGGCGGTGGAAAATGGTTGCGAGAACTGTCTTTTGTTGTAACAGACAGGTGTTTCTCCAAAAGAACAAACTGCCTTTGAAAACAGGAAAACCAAATCATGTTACAATAGCTGGTTTGGATTTTTGGGGTGTAGGGGTGGCCATGTCAGTCATTGGCTATTTCTTTATAGTTATTCTTAATGCTTGTCATCGGTGCCACCGAGTCGGATTCCGCGCAAAATCAGATGAAAACACGCAGGTTCACCAGAAACTACAGCGGGGCCTCCAGCAGCAACCAGCCGTCCAAAGACAGACCCAGATCCGGCTTTGCTGCCGCCTTCGACATGCAGTTGGGGCTCCAGCGGGATGTGGAGAGTGCTTCGTTCGCCGCTCCGCGGGTCCACGCTGGGAGCCAACACCGACACCATGCTGCTAGAGACTCAGGCCATATTGCTGGGTACGCTGGAGGGAAGGGAGGCACGGGAGAACTAGAACCAGGACTGAGCAGGCTGTCACGCCCTGCTGCAGTAAAATGAAAGGTTTTCTAATTGGAATCTGGTGCTCGGAAACACTACCGCTTTTGTCCGCAGGGACCGCCAAACCAACATAAAATTAAAGTTCCTCGTGGTAGATATAACAGCAGCATGTTACCATTGTCACTGTGAGCATGTAGCACACTGATATTAGCATATCGATACATTAGTTGTAGTGTAGTGCAGCTAGCGTGGCAGCGCAGTAACGTGACTGTTCTCTACCAAGTCCTTTAAATCTTGTTTTATTGCACTTTACTGTATGCATTTGTTTTATTACTGTAATCATTACTATTACCAGGTCTCTGAGTGACATGTTGTACATGCAAGTATCACTTGTAAGGTGGTATCATTCCTTATTCCTATTCATCTGAACTTCATTTCTCAGGTGGTACATATGTTTTCTTGCCTTCCTGTGTATCATTCCTCATTTTGGATGTTTGTATACTATGCATATAAACATATTAAATGTCTGCTTATTGGGTGGAGTTTATCACCTCAACTCTGCATTTTATATCATTCATTTTGCATACTGGTCTTGTTTTTTTTTTTTAAAGTATTTTTTAGTCATATAAGCATTCTAACAGGTGTTTCACTACATGATACAGATGTGTAGCTGTGCACATAAAACAAATTTGAATTTACTAACAGTTGCATCTCATGAGAAGAGGAGCAGATATGAAAAACCTTATGAAAACAAAGCACCAAGTAGCTGTATATCGGCTCAATCAATCTAAGAGCTAAATCTTCAGTCATGACTATCTGTGAATATGTGGTTGCATAATATCGTATTAAATGCTAAAAAAAAGCACATTTAGATTTTCCAGACCACCAGAAAGTCTGGCCACTTAAAATTGCGAGTTGCCCCTGTGGACAAAATTTCTTTCTGGAGCTCTAATTAGCGCAGCATTGTATCATCTAAGAAGGAAAAGAGGGAAAGCAAAAGGAGTAAAAAAAAAGAAAAATAATCCATTCCTTCCTAACCTGGGGTTAAAATGAGGTAATTTCCTATTCTGTGACAACTCATACGCAGACGTAACCACATCTCAGTGCACACACACACAGAGTTTGGGTTCATGTTGCTATCTTTCACCCCAGAACAAAAGGCTCCTAGAGTGATCCATCAATTAGCATCTGAGACACCGTTGGAGTTAGAGAGAGAGAGAGTCAGGTTTCATTTATACAGAGATGTGGGCTTAGAGTTCTGGTCCGGCTCACTTTTCCTCCTGTGAGGAGGACCGTCTATCTATCTGTGCTTCAGATTATTTTTATAAAGCTTTTAGTTACTGTGTGCTTATCTACGTGACACACACAGATACCTGTAGGGAAGAATCTGTATCTGTGTGTGTGTGTGCGTGCGTGCGTGCGTGCGTGCGTGCGTGCGTGCGTGCGTGCGTGCGTGCGTGCGTGCGTGATCGTCTTACCTCTGGGAAGCTGCTCATGTTGACCATAATGAGCTGAGGGGATTTCATGGAGACCTGGCCCAGCTGGTTGAGAGGGAACTTCCCATCTTGAGTCGTCACCACAATGTGATCCAGAGCTCCTGAATGAATACAGATAGATGCTATTGTTTATTTATTGTATTCATCATTATTTAGACAATTCACGGCATCATTTTACTGTTGCAATGTGCAATGCAGTCAACCCGATTTTGTGCATCTGCGCATATCAAGGCCAATTTTATCTGACAATACCAAAAATATCAGCATTAGCAGAGTTACATATTTTATAGGCTGCATTTTATGTATATTTGACTTTATTTTTTCAAAAATTTAAGTTGAATACTGTATTATTTAATGGTACTAATGGTACAGTGTGTAGGATTTTGCAGCAACTAGTGGTGTGGTTGCAGATTGCAACCAACTGAGTACCCCTCCGCTCACTCCTCCCTTTCCAAGACTGCGGTAACGTGAGCCACCGAGTGCGAAATCATGGTCACACGTTTGCCGCGCTCAGAGGCCATCCATACCATAATAACACTTAGGAGCAATGGAAGCAAAGAATATAAAAACAAAGAGACGAAACACTTTTTTTTTTTAACAACAACCGCTGCTGCCATTTTGGACTGAAAACGCTTATTCTATTTATAATATTTTTATTGTTCAACACAGGCCATTTCGGATGAGACATTAAATATAACTTCGCTGCTAGGTACTAATGTTGCAATGTAGCGAACAATTGACTTTCACTTCTTGGCGATATACAAAGTCAGACGGCGGCTGGCCGTATCACGGTTTTGCACTCCGCGGCTCACGTTAACGCAGTTTCACAAGCGTGTCAGAGAATACGGTGGCTTTCAGGTAACGTAAAAACGTGAAAGGCTCTCACTGGAGCCAGTGTTTGGTTTGTCCGTTCTAGGCTACTGTAGAAACATGGCGGAGCAACATGGCGGACTCCGTGAAGAGGACCCGCTCCCTATGTAAATATGAAGGGCTCATTCTAAGCTAACGAAAACACAACGGTTATACACTAATGAAAACATGAATATTATATTCCATTTCTGCTAACAGATCCCCTGAAATGTTACACACTGTTCCTTTAAAATAATTTAAATTTCCACAATGTTGACTGCTAAAAATTTACTGTTACCTCAGATTTTCTGTTAGTGTCGTTTTTGATAATAAAGTTTATTTTTCATCTGTAAAATATCTGTACTCTCAGACATATCTTTCTCACAAAATGCTTGTTTATGTCATGTGTTTATGTAAAACACATGAACATTAACTAATGTGTTGTTAACAGATTTGTTTTATTCTCATGGATCAATATGAGGCATCAGGCTGTGGTAATATGGTAGCTAGTCTGGTTTGATGACACGGTTTCCATGTTGAGTGAATGATCGAGATGAATGGGCAGCAGAAGCCACAAACTGCATGAAAAATGTTGAGACCACTATAGTGTTAAGAGTTTCCATGATCTACTGTCTCTCCTCACTGTCAACACTGAGAGAAACAAAGGTAAGTTCGCCAACAAGAGTTGACTTCTGTCCTCTCCTCTTCTCCTTCTCTCCCTCGCTCCATCCATCCGCCCCTCTCCCTCTCCTCCATCTGGCTAACCTCAGACGCAGTTGTTTCCTCCTTCTCCACCTCTGCCTTACATCACTCGCTCCCTGCTTACCCATTGGGGGCTGTGCTGGTGGTGAGTGTGGAAAAGGGAGGGTGAAGGGGAGGTGAGCCAATGGAGTAATTTAAAAAAATAATTTATCATGTGATTTCAAGCACACAAAAAAAACCCATAGATGTACCAGAAGAAGAATTTAAAAATAAGAGGCTGGTATGATGTGATGTAATGGATACCTTTAAAGACTGGATCACTGACATAACGTCTACCTGACTGCAAAAATTATTCCGTCTTTGAATTCAAACATCCGTTTGTGAGCAGCTCTAAACCTTTCTGTCCGTCTCACAGCGCCTCTCTGTGTATATGCAGACCGTTCATGTCCATATCTGTGACCTTCTGCCTGTCCGTCTTTGTTACCTGTGCCTTGACAATGAGCACCTACACATCTGCTAATACTTTAGGAAGGCAGACAGACATTTCTTTAACTACAAAGGTGGAGGGTGAGGAGGGGTACGAGGGTTGAGAGAGAGAAGAGGAAGGTCAGAGGAGGAGGGCTGAGAGAGCATTTGCCAAATAGTTATTTATCAAATATTGCTTATAGTTATATATGTACACTAAACTTTTTGTTGCTTTTCATTTAAAAATTATATGTTTCTATAATTAAACAAGCCATATTATTTGTAAACTTCATATACTAGGGATGTACACAGTTAATCGATGTTGGTGATTTTTCATTCACATTCATCAGACTGAGATGAATGTTCTACACTATAAACTATTTTATTCTGAGTATTTGGTGCAGGGCAGCTGTGGCTCAGTGGGTAGAGCAGGTTGTCCACCAATCGGAAAGGTTGGTGGTTCGATCTCTGGTAGTCATTTAATCCATTCATAAACATATTGATTATAGCAGCTTTAATATGCTGTGTTGAACTCTAAATGTAAAGAACAGCAGTTTGCAGTTCTACGGGGGATTTCTTCCCTGGACGATTTCCTGGCCAGGAGCGGTGACTCCATGGTGTCTTGTCGTTGCCTTGAGGTTGCCAGACAACCAGTACGGACTCAAGGAGTCACTGGCTTGGCAAAGAAATTGTTCCAGCAACTTGTCGTTTTTACATTTCGACTATTGTACAAATTAAACAAATGAGTATGAGACATAACGTGTTAATTGGTAATCTTTAGAGGTGCTGGTAGGCGGATCCTTTTCCGCCTGCGTCCAGGCTTTATGCTAGGCTAAACTAACCAGCTGTAGCTTTATAGTCAACAGAAGTCAACTGATTCTCTGCAAGGTGTATTTCTCAAAATGTCAAACTATTCCTTTAAGCTCCAATTTCATTTCCTTGGTTGGAAGACCTATTAGTAGCTAAAGGTTTCTAGGTATTTCTAGGCATTTTTTTCTTTACAGTACTGTTGTTGTTGTTGTTCAATGTCTCAGTCAACCCCGTCTTAACAAAGTTTCCATGGAAACAGAGCCTGTTTTTGGGCCATCTTTACCCATCTGTGACTGACCACAACATGATGGTCACTGCATTGATCCCCTCTCCATGCAGCTATCTGTGACTTTCTGCTATTTGCCACATACAAATAAATGCATGCACACATACAGTATGCATTCATGGCACCACACAACAGCAGTCATATCCACATACACACACATGTACTCATAAGCTTAATGAGAGCCAGATGAGAGGTTCATGGAACAAACACACACACGAACGAGACACATAATACACACATGCACACATTCGGACAGCTGACGTCATTCCATTCCACCATCTCATCTCTGCTGTCAGCTCTAAGTCCTGCTGCCTCCCTGGATTACTGTGCAGCTGGACAGAAGAGAGGAGGACAGAGGGAGTGGAGGACAGCAGCGAGTGGATGGAGAGGTGGAGCGAGGATGACGGGATGAAGGGAAGGAGACAGAAATGACAGAGAGAAACAGAAGGAGACGCAGGGAGTGAAGGAGGGAACCCTTGCCCTGTGAACAAATGTCTCCCTGTAGGTCAAAGTGAAATTTAAATATGAGACACAAATTGAAAATATCATATGAGCGGAGGCCAAAAAGTAAAGCTGGGAAAGCTGTTGGTAAAACAAAAGAGAAGAGTAAGTAATGGAGGGATACAAAGGGAGGGGCAAAGGACAGAAAATGACTCAGAACAAGAAATTGCTGAATGAGTGCAGAAAGAAAAAAAGCTGATGGGAACACGATGGAGAATGGACAGACAAATGAATAAAGAACAATGAAACAGTTGGAAGAAATCAACAAGACAAGACATTGAGGTGTTGACCACAAAATATCCATGTTGTGTAAAAGTGTAAAAGACTGCACATGCATCAAATGTCAGAGAAGGTGCACTTTCATCTGAGGAGGAAAAGGAGTAAAAGCTCAGACACTTTAAGTTTGAAGTCTGCCTCCTCCCTCGGGAGCTTCCATTATACACCCCACCTCTGACTCCCCCGAGCCCAGCTCCCATTTGTTAGAACCCAGAGGCAAAAGGGTCATGACCTGGATGTAGTTGGGGAAGTAGAGGTCAAACTGGGGTCAAGGTAAGGTCACACTGGAGCTCACTCTCAGCCATCAGGGGCTTTGTCAGGTAGATGCAAACAAAGAGGAAGACTTACTGACTTTTATCCCAAAGTAAAGACGTGCCTTTGGTGTGCTGTTAAAGGGTAACTTTGGTATTTTTCAATCTGGACCCTATTTTCCCATGTTTTTGTGTATGACTGACTAAAGGGGACAACAATTTCTGAAACTTGTCCAGTATTGAGGGAGCACGCTGTAACCGGCAGCCACGGAACAAGCTGCGAGGGCAAGTTGGCAGCGTCAATGTTACATTATGTTCACTAAAAGTGCTTGTTTTTGCCACTGAGAGGCTCAGATTGTTATTATAAGTGTCTGACAACATTATAGAAAGGACCCTACAGAGAAACAAGGCAAAAGTGAGCATGGCTCACATACCCCTGCTCACTGCTTGACTCCTACTAAAGTAGGGCCCTTTTGGAACTAATGGAACAAGTTCTACTACGGAAACGAAATTGAAGTAAAAAAAGAAATCACCGTTTCTGGCCAAGATTTCAAAAATGTTGGGCACCCTGGACTTCAAACCCCCAAAAGGCACAACTAGACCACACTGTCAACCATCATACCAAATTTGGAGTTCCTAAGTTAAATAGTTTTGGAGTTGAGCTGCGGAAACGAAAGTGTGACACGCGAACGGACGGAAGGACGGACAAGCGGAGTTCCATATACCCTCGACTACGTTGTCACGGGGGTATAATAAAACGTTTTTTGACCTTTCGCCTGATCCGGTCTGTTTGTTATTGTGTCCCATGTCCCTCTCAAGGAAGAGACTCGTTGTGAAATCTGAATATCCGTATACTCGGACTCAAATAAATACAGAAAACCACTGAATTCATAGACCTCATTCACATTGTCGATATCATCTAAATATTCAGTGATGACTTAGAAAATAATTTAGATAACACTAAGCTATGCTTTCTGTACTCCAACACAACAAACTCTGCCTGGCTGGCCCTCGCGTTTCCACCATAGATGTATGCCACTATTCCACCGTTGTCTTCCGGCAACACTTCACCTTGCCAGATTTCAGAACGAGACTTCTCCTTGAGCGAGACTCTTTCCATGATGTTGTCAGACACTTACAATAACAGTCAGAGCCTGTCATGGTAAAAACAAGCACTTTTAATGGACGTAAATGACGGAGCCAGCTTGCCCCAATATTAGCACCATACTGCAGCCTGTGAGCAGCTGCCGTCTACAGCGCTCCCCCTCAAGACTGGACCAATTACAGAAATTGTTTTCGCTCTTAGAGAGTTAGACACCAAAACATTGGACAATAGTGTCCAGGTCGAAAAATAAGAAGTTACCCTTTAAGAAGGAACGGCGTACAGTACGTACGGAGGTGTGTACAGTACATGATGCAGGTGAAAAATAAAACCGCACTGCAACAGTCAAGTATGTATATCAATTCACAGTAGAAATCAAAACAACAAGGTAGCCCTATACGTGACCTCAGCACTCCGTATGTTACTTTGTAACATTATGGAAACAAAAGTTAAAAGGTGTTCAGAGGTATCTCATGGATGTCAGTGATTTCATGGATGTCCTGAACCTGATGTTGGAAAATATATACAAACACTAATTTGGCCTATCCTTAAGTGGTATGATATTCATTTTACTGCTTTTGTACTATTGTTCAAGCATGTTTTCTTCTTTAACTCTGTTAACAATAAAAGAAAATAGCAAGCCGAGCAACTAAATTAAACCCTTGCCTTTGTTACATCACTGTCATTTCTCTTATTATACTGCCACTTGTTCCCACTCACAACAAATGGATACTTGGCACTATTGGATGTCTGTTAGCTCTTATTGATTCGTTTTGTCTTCTGTAAAGTTTTGAACCAGAGAGTAGTGTACGAAGGAGACACAGGCAGACAGACAACGTGAGAGGGAGTCCGAGAAAGAAACAGAGATAAGCTGAATACCTGGCGAGGTTCGGATGCTGAGGTTGCGTGTGAAGTCCTCTTTGAGTGCATTGAGAACAGCTGTCATGTCCCCCTTCACTTCATCCAGACTGATGATGTCTTCCACCAGAGAGGAATTAATATTCACCTTAGCCGACTGGCCCTTTGCCTTGGCTTGGAAGATGAAGAGAGGGAAAGAAGCAAAGCACTGTATTATCTATCTAAGATGGATAACATCTAATCACGTAACGCACGTTCATGCCAGCAGAACTACGGAGGTTGTGCACATGTGAAATCTCTTCACTGACCTTTTGCCTTCTTGGTGGCATAGAGCCTGGTGCATGCAGCGGCGTAGCAGGGGGTGTTGGGGTACAGCAGGGGTGCACTGACCCTGGTGGAGGTGGCCACAAGGGGAGACCTGAGCTGTCGCACCAGGGACTGACACAGCAGAGGTCGCAGTAGGTGATTCATAGCCACAACTGGAACAGAAAGAATGGGGGGGAAGTAAGAGAGTAAATAAAAAACATAGTAGAGGAAGTATACAAACACAATAAGTTTGGAATATCATCATTTGATTAAATTTGACAGGATCACAAATTGTTCACAGATCAGCTGAAGGCACTGCTGGTAATATTTATCAAAATGAAGTAATAGCTCATATCAGCCAGTAGGAGGTAGGCCTACATCTTGTACTGACATTACAGTACCATAGCCTCTTTTTCTCTTCACAACTATCTGCTGAGAATTTGAGACAAAAAAATAATAATAAAAACAGAGCCAAACCTGTGAATGCTATATTTTCTTTGCAATATCAGCCATATCTCTTTGCAATCTACAGTATAAAGAGTTACATTTTTTCAATAAAAAAAAAGGTTCCATCTTTGATTTTTGACCACATAAATTACAAGTATATTCAAAATACATACAGTAACTCAAGAGATTGACTTACAACTAATCATCTTTTTTTCTGATCAAATTTGTTTTTCCTTATTCTTAATGGAGGACACAAATATTGTGTTGACATGGCATAACACATCTAAATCTATTCACTTAGGTAATCACATCCATTATAAATGTAAATACATTTACATTCACATAACTACATACAATGAAATACAAAAATAAATGGTGTGAATAATACAGAAATATAATGTATACCCAGGTGAACCCTGAAGATAATCACATTGGTGTGCCATGCCCTTGCCAAAACTTTTGAATAATATTTTATCGCAGTTTATTACAAATCCTATCCTATCCTAATCCTAATTTCCTATGATCCTAATTATAACGTAACCCCACTCTTTACCCACGGCCCTCATATCCGTCTATTTGATAAATTCATTCATCTTGGATCTAGGGGTCGAACTAATCATTTTCATTATCGATTAATCTACCAATAGATCTGTTGGCATGTCATAGCAGGAAAAGCACAGGTGTCAATAATAACAGTAATATAGCGAGTGCATTCCACTTCACTTCACTGACTTACTGGAACTCTTAATGGAATTGAGCCACCGTTGAGGAAATTTGTTTCACCTGTGCTTTTCCTGCTATGACAAGTCAAAGAAAATGTACTTTCTGCACTCATCTCTACAGGCTATATTTCATGCAATAAGTCACAAACATGCTCTTCCTCTTACACACACAAATCTATGGCCAACACAGAGTCTACACTCTGCCCACGCACAGTTGTTTGGGCATTCCTGAGGGGGAACCTCCCATTCAAAAAAATCACACAACAATATGAGACCAACCACAAAACCACCTCCCACCTCGCAAACTGGCTCTCGACTGCGAACTGTGTCACTGAACCTCGGAGTACACACACAGGCGCAGACAAACTGTGAGATATCTAAGCCCACAGACACAAACACACACTAAAGCCCATCTTTCACAGTCAGTGGCTGTGAAGAGCTCACAGTGCACTGCAGCCTGACTGACATCCTCTATTGTGTAGTGTGTGTTTATAACTGGGAGCTGTGAGAAGAAACACACTGATGCATTAAAGACAAGTCTGGTTGCAAGTGAGAAGAACTTTCCCAAATGCATCATATGACTGACATTTTTTCTCTGTAAAATATAAAAATAAAAAGCAGGAATTATATTCAGTCGCGAGCAAAATGTAAAAAAGTAAAACAAAAACCACCCGACTAATGACTGAAAAACTGAAGATCAAATGCACTCAAATGTATTAAAAATGATTTTTTTTTCACTGAACATAAATATTATTTGAATAAAAAAACAAGTAAAGACCTCTCATCACCAGTCATGAGTCCAAACTAAAGCTGCAACAATTAGTCAATCTACAGAAAAACAATCGCCAACTATTTTGATAATCGATCAATCATTAATAATTTTTATGCAAAAATGACATTAATGCTGTTTGCAGCCTCTCAAATATGAATTTTCCCTACTTTTCTCTGTTTTATATCATATTAAAGCAAATATTTTGGGGTTTTGGACTGACAAAACAAGATATTTAAAGAAATCTTTGACTTTGAGAAATTGGGACGGACATTTTTTACTATTTTCTGCGTTTTATAGACCAAACAACTAATGGAGAAAATAATCGGTAAATTAATCAATAATAAAAAATAATCGTTAGCCCTAGCCCAAACATCCCCTAGAGAAACCCACTGCTCTGAAAAAAATGTTTGAAATTATCTGATTATTTTAAATATTTATTTATTCTTTTAACTGTTAGATTAAAGTTGTATCTCTCTAAATTTTGTTCTAAATGCTATTTCAAATATTTCTCCACACTGCCAGCAATATAATACTAAATCACTTTATTTTATCAAAATGTAAATGTATGTACTTATCTGGCCAGAAACAGACACATTTTGGAGTTTTTGTTTTAAAAACATGTCAGAATCAGCCTTAAATTATCCATGAAGTGTCTTTTTGTGTAATTGCAGATTGTAAACTCCTCCTTCGGTCACTTAAACCCCAAAAATCCCAGATATGATACTGATCTCAATGGTTACGGCCACACAACAAGCCCCTGCTGTTAATCCAGCATTTACTTTAGATATTAACCAACATAACATATTCCAATGGCAATATTTAGACTAGACTGTGGACCACCAGCTAGCCTACAATACAAAACCCATACCAGGCATCCGTGGCTGGCAGGTTTCCTGACAGGCTGATATGATACAGCGCACTCTGGCAGAGCAGATAGACTCGGATGTGGGACGTTGACGGATCGCTTTAGAGTGGAAGTCAAGCAGAAAAGGTGAAGCACAGGTGTTCAGTGGGATACTGTAGCCTCGTATCCTGTAGATTTCACACACACACAGCAGCAGCTGCAGACACACCTCTCTTTCTTCCAGTAGCAGAAGCCAGCTGGTGAGCCCGCATGAGCTCTCCTCTGCACACTTTACAGTTTGAGCAGAAAATAATACAGCAGAGTATCTGATAATGCTCTGCCTCCTCAAACAAGCTGTTCAGACTAGGGCTGCAACTAACAATTATTTTAATGATGAATTAACCTCTCAATTATTTTTATGTTAAATTGATTAACTGTCTAGTCTATGAAGTGCCAGAAAATGCTGAAAGATTATTGTCTAAACTTTCTCACCCCAAGGTCACATGTTCAAATTGCTGTTTTTGTCCAGTTCAAAACCCAAATTAGGGATGCACCGATCCGACTTTTTCAGTCCCGATACCGATTGTGATACCTGGGCTTTGAGTATCGGCCAATACAGAGTACCGATCCGATACCAGTCTTCAATTAATAAGCTGTATGCCTCACTGTGTGGAAGTGACTGGGATCATTCTTTTATGTGGAAGGCAACATCAGGCTTGACTTAAATATACTTTCCTAACTTTGTAAAACAAAATGTAACTAATAAATACATAGATTTGCATTTAGTTAATTGTTATTTATTATTAAAATAATACATTTTGCACATACAATTTGATAAAAAAAAAAATCAAAATTAACAGGAATTACAGTTTAAGTGTAAACCTTTATAATGCAGCAACTAACTGGGCAAAAATTACATCAGGAATTAAAATTCCAGTATATAATGTATGGAGTATATAAGCATAGAACTGAATTTAATAGATTGGCCCCATTCTCACCAATACCCGATCCAGCTATTTGAGTCAATATCGGCCCGATATCTGATCCGGTATCAGTATCTTCTTTCTTCTTCTTAGTCCTCTTGGCCCCCTTGGGAGCATAGGGCGTCCACCATGGATCTCCACCTCACTCTCTTCTGTGCAGTGGTCTTTGCTTCTTGCCAGGAGGTCCCGATCTTGTTTAACTCGTCAAGCATAGACCGTCTCCAGTTGTTTTTTGGTCTCCCTGGCTTCCTCTTTCCTTGTGGGTTGTAGTCCAGAGATTGTCTTGTTATGTTTGTTTCTTGTTTTCTGAGTGTATGCCCGATCCATCTCCACTTTCTCCTTTTGATTTCTTTGTTGATTCGCTCCTGGTTTGTTTGTTTCCACAGGTCTGTATTTGTAATTTTTCTGGGCCACCATATCCTCAGTATGTATCGGAGGCAGTTGTTGATGAACACTTGCGGTTTGTTGGTGATTGTGTTTGTGGTTTTCCAGGTTTCACAGCCATAGAGAAGGACAGATTTTACATTTGGTATCAGTATCGGTGCATCCCTAACCCAAATATATTCATATTACGATATACAAATATTATAATTACATAATACAAAAAGCCAAAATTCATCATATTTCAAAAAGATTAAAACAGCATATTCTGATTCATGTCTGAGTTTTTTTTACGATTCTTGTTTTAAATTCCTGTTTATTGTGTTGTTTCTGTTTTGCCGATTGTGTTCTTGTGAATATTTCTTGTTCTCAGGTCTCTCTTGGCAAAGAGATATTAATCTCAATGAGACTGCCTGATTAAAATAAAGATTAAGTAAATATATAAACCAGCATATGTTTGACACTTTGCTTGATAAATCACTTTTTAGTTGATTATCATATTATTTGGCATCCCTAATGTGTCTGAAAACTGAAAATATCAGTTCAATTTGACTTTTTTTTATCATCATGCAGACCACAGAGGAATATTAGCAGGGAAAATTCAGATGTAACATCACCAAGCTGAACAGATATTTAGATATAAGGTTAGTATGTCGATATCAGAAGTTAGTATGTCGATATTAGAAGGTCTTTTTAATTAATTTGTAATTGTCTGAAATATATTTATTATTTATTTTTTAAAATATTTTTCTATATATAATATAAGTTTTTTTAACATGATCATGGAGCATATATATACTGTATATTTGTATTCTGGGGTATTGTTCCTATGCAGAGGGTAATTTAGTTTATTTATTGACTACACTAAGGGCGTTTTATATTTTAATAATTTATTTATTGTGTTGAGTTGAATGTGCTACTTATTTTGTACTGCAATTACCTTTTGCCTTTTTTACATTTTTTCTTTTCTTAAAGCTGACTCAGTGTAAACTGCTCAGAATCCCAATGTATTTATATGAGGTGCAAATGGCAAATAAAACTCTTGAATTTTTAATCTTTTGGTTATAATTACTGATTGTGTTGACACC